>NC_064631.1:121950603-122253633 GCF_023864275.1 Schistocerca cancellata
GGAAAGTATATTAAAACATGGCCATAGAAACACTCAATAGGAACTCCCATTGCTCACACAGTTGGAATTTCCTCTTCGACATCCGTACCTTCAAACCTGTGTGACAGTGCAAAATTGAATTACGCCGCTAAGCAAGGTATCAATGGATTAACCAGTATCTTAAACCCAAGCTGTGCTAACAGTTCAGCATTTCACACAATTTTAAGAAAAATGGTCCTCGTTACATTTCAGCTTCCAGGCACAGTTCTCAATAGCCACTTGCAGCACAGTAACAAAAACATTGACAAAATAGCCAATAAAAGATCGGGTAAAGTCACTCTGGTTTACTGCGAAAAATAACACAGGCGTTGTGCGAGTTCATTTACGCACACGTATCAGGCCAGCAACGTGACCACAGGAGCCACAACAACAGCGCGATCTACACCCAAACAACGAGAGTAATACAAGAGCACACACAGATGAAGCCCACTGTCTGTAATCACTTACACAAAACACTGATGCACTTGATTCATGACAACCTGGCGCTAAACACAAATTGACCTGCAGTGGCTCCGCATCGATTACAATACACAGATCGCCTAAGAAGGATAGCCAAGGTAGGACAAACAGCAATAAAGCACATCAACCACCTCATTCATACCAGTTACACAGCGCGTTGAGCTGTGCACCTCAGTTGTGCAGTATCGGAGCTTTAAACCATCAGCATCAGCACATCAGTTGGCCAAACCTTCAACGGATTTCAGTATGTAAGATGCTTGAAACACATAGAGGTACCACCCGCCAGCTAACTCCTTAAAGTATCCCTCGAACAGCCATACATCATGCCGTACCAGTCGCTGCAGCTGGTTGCACTAGTGTGTGACACCTTTTATGTATGTACGTATTTATGCGTGTATTAAACCGGGGACCTAGAAACGACGGAGAGGATTCGTCCCGCATTTGCCCTCAGTGGTTCACAACCCAAAACAGGCCACAGCAGTTCACTGCCGCTCCGCACTGAACCCAGGGTTATTGCTTCAGTCTGAGCACAGTGCCAAACTGCATAATGACAGAGGAAATATTGTCTGGGCTAACCCCGCCAACAGTAGGGAGCGTGACTGAAACCGACCAAGTCGAACATGATTACCAACATCTTAAACGGTGTCTAACCTTAACTGAACTAGAAATAGCGATAGAGTCGTCCAATCATGCTGGCTCCGGACCGCGTAATATTTGTTAAGGCATGATCATGTTCTTGCCATCGAGGGGAAAGCAGATGATGTTATGCAGTCTTTCACTGTAACTGACCTATAAATTGCTATAAATTCGTCCAAACTTACTGGCCCCGGACTCCATAATATTTGCTATCCCATGATCATGTTCTTGCCTTCACGGGGCAAACAGATGACGTGCATTAGTGTCTGAGTATGGAAGGATGGAACTAAGATTGCACTTATAAATACGTTACAAATCGTGCACATTTTAATGTAAACGAAAGGAAAGCCAGATTCATATACTCCGAAATCGTTATTATAATGTATGATAAAATACTATATAGAGGATTCCTTAACAGTGTGGGAAAAGAATTCGGCTTGGATCGAAATACGGAAAACATTATCAAAGACACGTTGACAAACACATCATCTGAAGTCAGGTTCTGTGGAGAATTCTCCAAAAGCTTTGAACTAAAAACAGGAGTCAAGCAGGGAGACGGGTTGTCACCTACAATTTTTAATTGAGCCTTAGAGAAAGTGATTAAAAACATAAAATTAAGAAACCGAAATAATAACATTTGTGTAGATTCATTGGCATTCGCGGATGGCATTGACCTGAACACAAACACACGGGAGAATACGAAAGTCCAAATCGAAAATCTAAGTGGGCAAGCAAGAAAAGTCGGTTTACAAATTTCTTTTTCAAAGGCAGAGTTGTAACAAATGTAAAAAATCGCTCAAAGAAACTACTTGCAAATCAAAAACGAATCAAGAATGCCAATTCATTCAAATCTCTAGGTGAATGGCTAACCTTAAACAACGATGAGGAAGAAAGCATAGAAGTAATAGCAAAACATTGAAATCGCGTTTTGGACCACCAGAAACACATATAAGAAGAAGGCATTATTTTGGGACACCAAAATTAAACACCACAATACAGTGGTGAGAACAGAGGCTCTGTGTGGTACCGAAACACTAAACCTGATGCCAAAAGGGGGTAAAAAAAAGTAATGAAAATAGAAAACAGATTGGTTACAAGCATACTAGTTCCATGGACAACAGGAACAGAAGACAACAGACCATGAGCCAACAAAGAAATCTAAGAAAATGCAAAGAACATAATACTATGTGCAAAAGAAGAATGTCAGTCTTGGGACATCTGGAGAGAATGGAAAACGACAGGCTCACAACATAATCTTTAATAAAATAACGAAGCTTAAATAACAACCTGCGTGGTTTGCACAGACCGTAAATGACCGCAGAGAAGCAAACACTGAGATAATGGAGACACATAACAGAAACTTATACAGGAACGAATTTCAGAAGGTGATCCTCAGGGAAGAACAGAGAGAAAAAGTGAAGAGCTTGATAACTTCGAGGAGCTTCGAAGACAGATCAGAACGAATGAAACTGATGTGGGCAGAAAGGAAGAAGGAAAAAAGCACGAGCTTAGGTATTGATTTAATTTGTTCTGTAAATTTGCCAATCGAATAAATAAAATACTAGAACATGTGGTTAAAATAGGTTTGGAATGGTGAGTAGAGCATTTTGAACTAGTACTCGGCCATCGAAAGTGCACGTAGATATGTTACCACAGTTATAGAGAACATCCAGTTGTGTTACTTGAACTGTTTAATGGCATTTTCTATGGGTTTAAAACACGGTCACAACGAAGCCCTGTTGCCAGTCTCGGCCCAAAAATTGAGACATTTGCAGCTACCACGAAGTTCCGTCTGCAGGATTCTGACAGTTACGGAAAAGGAGGTCAATAATGTTTTCAGATCAGGGCACTTCAGAACGCGGACCACCATACGGAGCTGAAATAAGATCAGCCTGATTGCTTATGTTGAAACGAGTGACGTCCGATGCACCCTGTTAGATTGTTAGGTTTCCATATGATTTCCGACACTGTCAATAATTCACCTTTACTGTACTGGGACAAAGACCCATGAGCCCACCACACAACTAGTGGATTAATTCATGACGCTTTGTCGAATGTAATCTGTGGTGCACTTGCTAGCCAGTGAGTTCTGCAGCGCTGTGGCGCTATTATTAGAGGCATAATAGCGAAAAGTGGAGTTTTGGTAAATGAGATCTGATATTTGGGACTCTGGAATGCCTTATTATGGAAATGAGAACTTATTTGTAAAACTATTTCATTGATTATACTGATGGGGAAGAATTTTGGAGAAATATTTTGAAGTAACAAGACTGAAATGTTTTATATGAATGGGTGGTGTTCGTTCTTCCGGATACGCCTGAAAGAACGTACACCACGTGAAATCCACAGTTGTGATACATTATATGTAAATCGAAGGTAGAGGGAGGGAAAGGAAAGGAAAGTAACTAGAGATGTTAGCTGCATCGGGACTTTCAGCAGAATAAATGGCGAAAAATGAAAATATGTGCCGGACCAGGATTCGAACACGTGATCTCCTGCTTTCGTGGCATCTGCTTTAACCACTGCGCCATCGGGACACTGTGTTTACCGCGACAACATGGGCTATCTCGGCACACCTCCCGGTCGACCCACCACACTTCTACCCAGTGCCATCCATCTACAGTCCCTGTTCATGTCCTACTCTGAGATTTCCTCGGGAGACCGGAAACATTGGTGTATCTATGCTGAAGAAGATGGATTCGTTGGCCAACTAGGCGAATCAGTTATATGAATGCACTGTGTCTGTTTTTTTGGGCACTTTGGTTGCCTTGTTTGTTGCTCTCTTGATCCGGGACTCATCTGCCTCTGACGTGGGATTATGGTACACTATGTGATCAAAAGTATCCGGACGCCCCCAATAACATACATTTTCCGTATTAGGTGTATTGTACTGTCACCTACTGCCAGGTATTCCATATGAGCGATCTCAGTAGTCATTAGACATCGTGAGAGAGCAAAGCGAGGCGCTCCGCGGAACTCACGGACTCCGAACGCGGTCCATTGATACGTCTGTACGTGAAATTTCCACACTCCTAAACGTCCCTAGGTTCATTGATTCTGATATGATACTAAAGTGGACACGTGAAGGGACACGTACTGCACAAAAGCGTACAGGCTGACCTCGTCTGTTGACCGACCGAGACCGCTGACAGTTGAAGACGGTCGTAATGTGTTATAGGTAGACATCTATCCAGATCACCACACAGGAATTCCAAACTGCATCATCATCCACTGCAAGTACTATAACAGTTAGGCGGAAGGTGAGAAAACTTGGATTTCATGGTCGAGCGACTGCTGTTAAGCCACATATCACGCCGGTAAATGCCAAACGACGCCTCGCTTAGTGTAAGAAGCGTAAACATTGGACCATTGAACACAGGAAAAACGTTGTGTGAAGTGACGAATCACGGTACACAGTCTAGAGAGCCGATGGCAGGGTGTGGTATGACGAATGCCAACTATGTGTCATCTGCCAGTGTGTGTAGTGCGAACAGTAAAATTCGAGGCGATGGTGTTATAGTGTAGTTGATGGAGGGGACTTGCATCCCTTTTTATTTTGCGTGGTATATCACAGCACAGGCATACTCTGATGTTTTAAGCACCTTCTTGCTTCCCACTATTGAAGAGAAATTCGGGGATGGCGATTGCATCTATCAACACGATAGAGAATCTGTTGATAATGCACGGCCTGTGGCGGAGTGGTTACACGACAATAACATCCACGTGATGGACTGGCCTGCACGGAGACCTTACCTTAATCGTGCTGAACACCTGTGGGGTGTTTTGGAACGCCGATTTCGTGCCAGGCTTCACCGACCGACATCGACACCTCTCCTTTGTGCAGCACTCCGTGAAGAATTGGCTGCTATTCCCCAAGAAACCTTCCGGCACCTGATTGACCGTATGCCTGCGAGAGTGGTATCTGTCATCAAGGATAAGCGTAAGCCAACACCATGTTGAATTCAAGCATTACCGATGGAGGGCGCCATGAACTTGTAAGTAATTTTCAGCCTGGTGTCCAGATACTTTAGATCACATAGCGTATATGCAATGGAGCGGATAAGATGTGCTTCGATGGTTGAATTTCTTGTCTGTTGTGATTCTCTGTGTGCCCTCCAATCCTTCCAACGCTTATAGCCAACAGATAAAGTAGTCCTGAATACCAGAATGAGATTTTCACTCTGCAGCGGAGTGTGCGCTGATATTAAACTTCCTGGCAGGTTAAATCTGTGTGCCGGAGCGAGACTCGAACTCGGGAACTTTGTCTTTCGCGGGCAAGCGCTCTACCGAGTCTCGGTCCAGCACACAGTTTTAATCTGCCAGGAAGTTTCTATTAGCGCACACTCCGCTGCAGAGTGAAAATCTCATTCTGGAAACATCCCCTAGGCTGTGGCTAAGCCATGTTTCCGCAATATCCTTTCTTTCAGGAGTGCTAGTCTTGCATGGTTCGCAGGAGAGCTTCTGTAAAGTTTGGGAGATAGGAGACGTGGTACTGGCAGAAGTAAAGCTGTGAGGACAGGGCGTGAGTCGTGCTTGAGTAGCTCCGTTGGTAGAGCAGTTGCCCGCGAAAGGCAAAGGTCCCGAGTTCGAGTCTCGGTCCGGCACACAGTTTTAATCTGCCAGGAAGTAGTCCAGAATGTCCAAGACGCCATCATACTACAACGGCTGGGGAAGGAGGTATTTTTCTGCTAGGTACCAGAACACGTGGTTATTGCGAGGAAAGAATGGGCGAAAGTAGCAGCCAAGGAGGCGTGTCGTAATTCTCAGGTATTTCAGTGTGCCATCCCCCTGAGTGTCTTCACCTCACTGCTGAGGTACGCAGACTTGCGTAAATGTGAAGCCGAGTGGCTGGAAATGACGGTTAAGAAGCTGCGTTTCGTAAAACCCGCTACGTGGCCGTGGCGTATCTCTTTTTGGCCACGAAGACTGGATTAGGGCCTCATGACTTGTCTTCGCGTAGTCCACAGTCCTCTGACACGTGGCTTCTTGCTCCGGCGAGAGGACATTCCAATGTGTGGTGGTTTTGCGGCGTACGTATTTCTATGCTCCACTTTTTCTGGACTGTGTTTTATTTTCGTACGAGAGAGCAGAGGCAGAATTTCCGGCAGATTTACCCGCCAGTTTAAGTGACTTTCAAACGAATATGGCGTGGCTTTTAAAGTTCTGTGATGGGTCTAAGTTGTTTCGGGAAATTTCAGAGAGTTGCTTTTATCGTGTTAAAAGAGTGACTGGCTCACCCAAATTATTTTGTAAGCGGTCAATCAGTTACATTTCCCTGTGTCTTTCTTTCATTTCGTTTATGGTTTTACATCTGTTTTATTCTCACTGGTACCCTTCCTGAGTTGCCATCAGGGGAATGAAATTGAGTGATTTGTGTGGCTCAACGCAAGTGATGTGGAAGTGAGTGAGTGTCACTTCATAGAATAACTCCTCACTTTGTGCAAGTGTTTTAGAGGTTTTATGCACATTCGTTTGTTTTATGAGTGTAAGGGCACCGAAGACCTCGCCGTTGAGCGACCGTAAGTACCAGAAAACACACAAACACACACTTAATCTCCTTCTGCGTGATGTCCCATGATTGGTGAACAGCAGTAGTGAGCTTTTGCCTGGCACAGCGCCGAAGATGCTGTCGTTGTTGTGGTACAGCGCTCTCCGTCGACATGAAACAGATACAAAAGAACGCATTCAAACATAAAGTCCAAACACGTAACGTTTATTCATTCAAGGGCAAAAAAAAATTGTAAACCATTGTGGCCGATGGGTGAATGTGTGACGTCGCAGCCCAATTTTACCACCTAATATCAAGATATCAAACAGGTGTTTGACGATATTAGGGCATAAATTTATTGCGAATTTCGGTCTGTGTACTCACTGGGACAATAACTAAGCCTCTCAGTCACGAGCGTGAACAACATACGTACATTCCAGAACTCGAGACATGATTGAATTTGGGCTCAAAGAATAAGGTTGGGGTAAACGGCTAATCGACCGACAACTGAGTCCTAGCAGTGACACTGTTCGACGATGTTGATAATAATGGATGAACCACAGACTGACAAAGTGTCAAGAAGGAAGCGGTTGATCGGGAGAGACGACAGAATGACATAACCGAGCAGTCGTCAGAGAGGCACTCAGAGTGTAGAATCCAATATTATCACCAATCTGACGTTTAACTGGTACTTCATTGACGACAGGTACCATAAATAGGTGGCTCACAGAAAAGGGAGTGTGATCACGGTGCCCCTTGCGCCTCCTACCGTTGACCTCTTTGCACAAGCAAGTGGTGTCGGGCATATATGGCCTGGAATCTTATTGACTGGAGTAGAATCGCCTTCAGTGAAAAGTTTCTCTTCGAACTGAGCACTGATAACCAGCGAAGGCATGTCGGAGGCGCCCTAGATATCGGTGGTATTCGAATATGACACTTAACCGCCATGAAGCTCTACAACAAGGTGCGATCTACATCTACATCTACTTCTACATGGATACACTGCAAATCACATGTAAGTGACTGGCAGAGTGTTCAAGGAACCACCTTCACAATTCTCTATTATTCCAATCTCATGAAGCGCGAGGGAGAAAGAACACCAACATTATTTCGTACGAGCTCTGATTTCCCTTATTTTATTGTGGTGACCGTTTCTCCCTATGTATGCACGTGTCAACAAAACATTTTCGCATTCGGAGGAAAAAGTTCGTGATTGAAATTTCGTGTGAAGATTCCGTCGCAACGAAAAACGCCTTTCTTTTATAGATCTCCAGCCCGAATCCTGCATCATTTCAGAGACACTCTCTCACATATTTCGCGACAATAGAAAACATACTGCCCTTCTTTGAACTTTTTCGATGTCCTCCGTCAGTCATATCTCGTAAGGAACCCACACTGTGCAGCAGTTTTCTAAAAGATGACGGACAAGCTTAGTGTAGGCAGTCTCCTTAGTAGATCTGTTACATTTTCTAAGTGTCCTGCCAATAAAACGCATTCTTTGGTTAGCCTTCCCCTCATTATTTTCTATGTGCTCCTCCCACTTTTTTGTTCGTAATTGTAATTCCTAGGTATTTAGTTGAATTTGCGGCCTTTAGATTTGACTGATTTAACGTGTAACGGAACTTTAACGGATTCCTTTTAACACTCATGTGGCTGACCTCGTACTCTTCATTACTTAGGGTCAGGTCCCAATTGTCGCACAATTCAAATACCTTTTCTAAATCGTTTTGCAATTTGTTTTCATCTTCTGATGACTTTATTAGTCGATAAACGACAGCGTCATCTGCCAACAACCTAAGACGGCTGCTCAGATTGTTTCCCAAATCGCTTGTATAGATAAGGAACAGCAAAGGGCCTATACCATTACCTTGGGCAACGCCAGAAATCACTTCTGTTTTACTCGATGACATTCCGTCAATTATTACGAACTGTGACCTCTCTGACAGGAAGACACAAATCCAGTCACTGAGGCAATATTCCATAATCACGCAATTTCACTATAACCGGCTTGTGTGGTACAGTGTCAAAGGCCTTCTGGATATCCAGAAATATGGATTCGATCTGAAATCCCTTGTCAACAGCATTCAACACTTCAAGCGAATAAAGTGCTATATCTGTTTTACAAGAACGATGTTTTCCTAACCCATGTTGACTGTGTGTCAATAGACCGTTTTCTTCGAGGTAATTCATAAAGTTTGAGCACAATATATGTTCCAGAATCCTGCTGCATATCGATGTTAATACACTCCTGGAAATGGAAAAAAGAACACATTGACACCGGTGTGTCAGACCCACCATACTTGCTCCGGACACTGCGAGAGGGCTGTACAAGCAATGATCACACGCACGGCACAGGGGACACACCAGGAACCGCGGTGTTGGCCGTCGAATGGCGCTAGCTGCGCGGCATTTGTGCACCGCCGCCGTCAGTGTCAGCCAGTTTGCCGTGGCATACGGAACTCCATCGCAGTCTTTAACACTGGTAGCATGCCGCGACAGCGTGGACGTGAACCGTATGTGCAGTTGACGGACTTTGAGCGAGGGCGTATAGTGGGCATGCGGGAGGCTGGGTGGACGTACCGCCGAATTGCTCAACACGTGGGGCGTGAGGTCTCCACAGTACATCGATGTTGTCGCCAGTGGTCGGCGGAAGGTGCACGTGCCCGTCGACCTGGGACCGGGCCGCAGCGACGCACGGATTCACGCCAAGACCGTAGGATCGTACGCAGTGCCGTAGGGGACCGCACCGCCACTTCCCTGCAAATTAGGGACACTGTTGCTCCTGGGGTATCGGCGAGGACCATTCGCAACCGTCTCCATGAAGCTGGGCTACGGTCCCGCACACCGTTAGGCCGTCTTCCGCTCACGCCCCAACATCGTGCAGCCCGCCTCCAGTGGTGTCGCGACAGGCGTGAATGGAGGGACGAATGGAGACGTGTCGTCTTCAGCGATGAGAGTCGCTTCTGCCTTGGTGCCAATGATGGTCGTATGCGTGTTTGGCACCGTGCAGGTGAGCGCCACAATCAGGACTGCATACGACCGAGGCACACAGGGCGAACACCCGGCATCATGGTGTGGGGAGCGATCTCCTACACTGGCCGTACACCACTGGTGATCGTCGAGGGGACACTGAATAGTGCACGGTACATCCAAACCGTCATCGAACCCATCGTTCTACCATTCCTAGACCGGCAAGGGAACTTGCTGTTCCAACAGGACAATGCACGTCCGCATGTATCCCGTGCCACCCAACGTGCTCTAGAAGGTGTAAGTCAACTACCCTGGCCAGCAAGATCTCCGGATCTGTCCCCCATTGAGCATGTTTGGGACTGGATGGAGCGTCGTCTCACGCGGTCTGAACGTCCAGCACGAACGCTGGTCCAACTGACGCGCCAGGTGGAAATGGCATGGCAAGCCGTTCCACAGGACTACATCGAGCATCTCTACGATCGTCTCCATGGGAGAATAGCAGCCTGCATTGCTGCGAAAGGTGTATATACACTGTACTAGTGCCGACATTGTGCATGCTCTGTTGCCTGTGTCTATGTGCCTGTGGTTCTGTCAGTGTGATCATGTGATGTATCTGACCCCAGGAATGTGTCAATAAAGTTTCCCCTTCCTGGGACAATGAATTCACGGTGTTCTTATTTCAATTTCCAGGAGTGTAATATGCGCCTGTAATTTAGTGGATTACTCCTACTACCTTCCTTGAATATTGGTGTGACCTGTGCAACTTTCCAGTCTTTGTGTGCCGATTTTTCGTCGAGCGAAGATTGTATATGACCATCAAGTATGGAGCTAACGCATCAGCGTACTCTGAAAGGAACCTAATTGGTATACAGTCTTGACCAGAAGACTTGCTAAGTGATTTAACCCTAGGACGCCTAAGGGGGTAGGGGCGAGGGAGTTCGTTGAGCCAATTATTTTTTTATGTCCCCTGCTTTGGCCCAAGTAACTTTCCTACTGCATATTCCGTTTGAGTTATTGTTTGTTGGCTATTTTATGAAACGTTAGTGTCAATATATTTTATAGAAAATTCCTGATTTGAAAGAAAAAAAAATAAATTTATTATGGGTCCAACAACCGCTCCCCCCCCCCCCCCAGGCTTCCATGCTACAGAAAATTTCCCTTAGTAGGATTTCGTATTTCTCACCTCTACAACAATGCAAGTTAGTTTCTTGTTGGTTGGTATTCTTGATATTCACAACAATCGGTTTACTTTCAGAGGACGTGATTGTTGATGTCAGTCAGCTGTTATTTACATTGTAAACTTGCAGTGAGTTAGTGCAGTTGCCTAACGTTCAAACCTAGACTTAGAAATGACTAAAAGAATACGTGACTCCTCCCTAGAATGAGTTCTGAACGAAATTTTAGATGAAGATTTTGACTCGGGGATCGAAAGGGAATTTGAGGATGGTGTTATTGAGTATGATTCAGATCGGGAAAGTGATGTGAATGTTAGAGAAGATGAAGATAGCGCAGCTTCAGGCAGTGACCATCAGGATGTTATTGTGGCCAAGTCTGGAAGAAGGTGCGTAACCACATAGCCTAGAATTCCTTGGAGGTCTGTTGTTAACATGGTAAGAGAGCAGGCAGGAGTAACTCCAGCTGATGTTTGCCATTCACCTGGAGAAGCCTTGAAGTTACTTCTTACGCCTGACATCATGATTATTAAAGTAAAACATTCAAATGAAGAGGCAGTTAGGCGAAACGTCACTTTGACTAATGAGAAAGAATGAATGTATGCCTTTATAGCAATCCTGATACTTATGGGGGCAAATAATGACAATTCTGTCAGTATACACGATCTTTGGTCAGACCTAATGGGTCGGCCAGTTTACGAGGGTATTATGGTAAGAGAACGTTTCAAGGAACTTATTGCAATCATAAGGTTTGATGACAAAAGTACCCGCCAGCTAAGAAGGGAAGCAGACATGTTCACAGCATACCGTGATGTTATCAACAAAGTGAATGATAGGTTTCCACTACTGTATAAACCAGGGGTCCACCTCACCACTGATGAGATGCTCAGCTTGTTTAGAGGCGCTGCCCCTTCAAAGTATTTATGAAGGATAAATCGGGCAAGTATGGCATCCTTATACGCATGATGTCCGATGCAGTTGGCAGATACGTCTTGAATATGGAACCCAATGCAGGTAATGTTCAGAATTTGTCGAAAGAAGAACGGGTTCAGCAGCTGACGTCAAACGTCTGGTAGCACCTGTGAAAAATACTGGTCGAAATATTACTACAGACCGATACTAGACATCAGTGGATTTGACGGAAGAGTTACACCAAGACTAGAAAGTCACTACAGTAGGCGCTCTCCAGACAAACAGGAAGCATATTCAAGACATAATGAAGAACACATCAAATCGAGAGCTATATTCATCAATGTTCTTGTTCACAGACACATTAACAGGTAGGCCTCCAGTAACTTTGGTGTCATACATAGCAAAAACGAAACCAAGTAAAAACTTACTGATGTTGTCAACAATGCACTAAGATAAAGGCACAGTTGGAGGAGAGAAGAATAAAACCTAGATAAATGCATATTATAGTCCCACTAAAGGTGGAATTGATACCATTGATCAAATGACGCATATGTACACCTGCAAGAGGGCAACAAAGAGATGGCGTCTATCTGTATTTTACTGTCTCATCGACATTTGTGCTGTAAATGCCACCACCATATTCATCCAGCAATATCCAAGATGGAATGAAAAGAAACACAACAAACGGAAACTTTATCTTCTGCAAGCTGGGATGGAACTAGTGAAATTGCAGGTAGTAGAAAGAAGTGCCAATGCTAGAGGGCTATCTAACCAAATTGTTCAATCAGTGGAGACTATTCTACAAAAGAAAATCAAAGAAGTGACAGCAAAAGCACGTCAGCCTCCTGCAGGGAAAGGTCGGTACCGTATTTGTGTAAGAGAAGCTAAAACAAAGAAGCAGAAGTACAACAATCTAAGTAAACCAAAACAGTATTGTGGGCAGTGTCATCAACATGTGTGTAACATACATTCAGGAAAAATTGTGAAGTGTGTCTCTTGCCTTGTAGTTGAGGACTCAGAGTAGTCCATTGTATATGAACACATCTGTATTTTGTACTGTAATATGTCAATTTCTTATTCATTCAATACAGTATTTATAACAATTAACAACATTTATAAACCGGTGCCTTAGTTAAAATACATAACCATATTGAAAGCTGTAATTTTTCGTCAGTAAACGTATTTAATACCTGTGGGCTCGCCGAATATCCCCCGCCCCACCCCTTAGGCATCCAAGTTAGAAAAAAAGGCTTGGGCGTCCTAGGGTTAAGTTGCTTCACTACTCCACGGATATTTACTTTTACGTTACTCATGTTGGCAGCTGTTCTTGATTCTTATTCTGGAATATTTACTTCGTCTTCTTTTGCAAAGGCATTTCGGAAGGCTCTGTTTAGTATCTCTGCTTTGGCAGCACTGTCTTCGATAGTATCTCCGTTGCTATCAAGCAGAGAAGGCATTGATGGTTTCATGAAGCTATATGCCAGAATCTCTTTGGATTTCCTGCCATGTTTCGAGATGAAGTTTCGTTGTGGAAACTGTTACAAGCATCTCGCTTTGAAGTCCGCGCTACATTTCGAACTTCTGTAAAAGATCGACAATGTTGGGGATTTTGGGTCTGTTTAGATTTGGAATGTTTGTTTCGTTGTTTCTGCAACTGTGTTCTCACCCGTTTTGTGTACCAAGGAAGATCAGCTCCGTCGTTTGTTAATTTCTGTGGTATAAATCTCTCAATTGCTGTCGACACTATTTCTCTGAATTGAAGCCACATCTGGTCCACACTTGCATCATTAATTTGGAAGGAGTATAGACTGACTCTCAGGAAGGCGGCAAGTGAATTTTTATCTATTTTTCTACAAGTACATTTTTTGTTTATTTTTGGAGGATTTGGGGGTTACAGTATTCAATCTCGCTACGTCAACCCTATGTTCAATAATTCCTGTATCCGTTTAGATGCTCGTAATGAACTAAGGAATAATTGCTGCTGAGAGGTCAAGTGTGTTTTCACAATTGTTTACTACTCGCGTGTGCTCATGAACTAAATGCTCGAAATAATTTGCAGAGAATGCGTTTAGCACAATTTCGGATGATGTTTGATGCGTACCTCCGGAATTAAACACGTAATTTCGCCAACATAACGTGGGTAAATTAAAGGCACCACTAACTATGATCGTATGAATCGGAAAAAAGTTTGAAATCAAACCCAAGTTTTCTTTGAATCTTTCAGCAACTGTATCATCTAAGTGGGGAGGTCGGTAAAAGGATCCAATTATTATTTAATTCCTGTTGCCAACAATGACGTCCGCCAATACTAAGTCACAGGAAGTATCTTCTTCGATTTCGCGAAAAGATAAACTACTTTAACAGCAACAAACACGCCACCGCCAACCGTATTTAGTCTATCCTTTCGGAACGCCGATAGGTTCTTCGCAAAAATTTCGGCTGAGCTTATATCCGGCTTTAGCCAGCTTTCTGTGCCTATAGCGATTTGAGCATCAGTGCTTTCTATTAGCGCTTGGAGCTCTGGTACTTTCCTAACACAGATACCACAATTTACATCTGTTATACCGATTGTTGTTGTATCTACGTTCTTCCTGTGTTCGGCCTGCACCCTTTGTGGCTGAAGCCCTTCTTGTGTTTCCAGAGACCCTCTAACTTAAAAAACCACCCAGTCCACGCCACACAGCCCCTGCTACCAGTGTAGCCGCCTCCTGCGCATAGTGGACACCCGATCTATTCAACGGAACCCGAAACCCAACCACCCTTTGGCGCAAGTCGAGGAATCTGCAACCTACACGGTCGTAGAACCGTCTGAGCCTCTTATTCAGACCCTCCACTCTGCTCTGTACCAGAGGTCCGCAATCGGTCCTGTCCACTATGCTACAAATGGTCAGCTATGCTTTCATCTTGCAAGCAAGACTGGCAGCCTTCATCACTTCTGTTAACCGCTCGAAACCAGAGAGAATCGCTTCTGATCCAAAGTGACACACATCGTTGGTACCAACGTGAGCAACCACATGCAGTTGGCTGCACCCTGTGCTCTTCATGGCATGCGGGAGGACCCGTTCCACATCTAGAATCTAGAATGACTCCACCCAGTATGCATATGGAGTGCACATTGGTTTTCTTTCCCTTCTTAGAAGCCTAAGGGACCCCATAACGCGTCTAACGTTGGAGCTCCCAACTATCAATAAACCCACCCTGTGTGATTGTCCGGATCTTCCAGGCTGAGAGGCTTCCTCTGCAACAGGACAGGAGGCAGCATCTGGCTCAGCAGCAGCGTCAACTACAGACAGTGTCTGGAACCTTTTGTCAGACAAACCAGGCAGGCATTATGTGCGGCCTCCTGGGAAGTCTTTCCCCGCCTGCTACGCCCTGGGGCGACCTCCCACTCGACCACAGGTCAGGGGCCAACCTCAGTGCGAGCAGTAACTGTACTTTCCACCGTTGACCGATCGGAGGACTCGGCCGTGCTGAACTTCCGTTGGATCCCCACCGCCTGCCCAGAAGAGTGGTGCCCATCCATTGCAGTCTCAAGGTGTGCAACCGAAACCATCACAGCCGTAAGCTGAGGGCGAAGTGTTACCAACTCGAATCGCATCCACACACAACAATCGCAGTCCTTGTCCATATTAAAGACCGTGGGAAACTAAACTATGCCGCTAAACGGACTATCGGCACGTGCTGCGCAACTCTAATGTAGATCCTGACGAAAACGCTGGAACTGTGTCTAATAAATTAGATTAACAGGCAGAGATTTAAAACCCTAACTACCGAAGCACTCAGGTGAAACTAAGTTATTTGCCCATGATTAGGAACTTGTAATATGTCACAAAATAGATTTACTTTCCGATGCAAACGAAAACGCGGGAACTGTGGCTATTAAATATTAAATAAACACCCCGAAACACAAGAAACCAAACTATTAAAGCACGCTGATAATATGATAAAATTCGCTCCTAGTTGGGAACTCATAAAAGTCACAAAATCGGTTACTTCCCTGTTGCTGCGTGTCGCGGTTGGCTAATGCTGCCATTTTATTTGCCAACGGTACCCCTTTAGTTGTCACCTGCGCCATCATTACATCACTACGATAAATCGACAATATTCTAAGCTCCGTTCAGTTGCCCTTCATAGCAAACCATCCTGGGCTTACACTTCAGAACGATTACGTTAGTCCGCGCCAGGAGAGAGTTTCTACTCCTTGTCGTTGGTCAGGAGGAAAGCCGGATCTCTCCGAAATCGAGCATGTTTCTAGCATTTTGTGCACGGCCCCCCAATCGCCTCGGGATTTGACAACCTATCTCTTCACCTGGACACAATCTGGCAAGATATCCGACAGGAGGACATCAAACAACCCTATTAGTCAAAGCGAGGCCGAATAACTACCTGCATAAAGGCCGGAACTGGAACCTCTTTCTCTAAAATAAATGGTTGAGTTTTTCTGAAATGCGCCTTTCCACAGTTCGCGCGGGCTCCCCCCGTTGGATGTTCGAGTCCTTCCTCGGGCATGGGTGTGCATGTTATCCTTAGCGTTAAGTTAGTTTAAGTTGGATTAAGTAGTTGGTAAGCCTAGGGCACATTCGGCCTGGAATCTCATTGACTGGAGTGCAATCGCCTTTAGTGAAGAGTTTCTTTTTGAACTGAGCTGTTTGTTCCCGTAGGAACTTACTACAAAAGTTTTTCTGAAATTGTAATCAGTAATTAGTTGTTTGCATGTACATGTACGTCACATCTACTGACATCCGTCGCATAATTCTTTGGGCTAAGGCGGTTTTCTATCTTTTTTTTCTTATAGTCTATTATTACACGCAAACTGAGCCGTAGCTGATATGTTTTAGCTGTCTTGATATTTGCCGTGTGGTTCAAGGCGCTGCAGTCTGGAACCGCGAGACCGCTAAGGTCGCAGGTTTGAATCCTGCCTCGGGCGCGGACGTGTGTGATGCCGTTAGGTTAGTTAGGTTTAGGTAGTTCTAAGTTATAGGGGACTGATGACCTCAGAAGTTGATTCCCATAGTGCTCAGAGCCATTTTTTTTTTGTCTTGATATTTGGTTATACTGGAAAAGGCGCACAAGGTGCTTAAACTAAATAAAAAAAAGGAAAAAAACGGTATTGAGAAGTCATGAGTGGGAAGATATTTCACAGATTCTTGGTCGACTTATACTTAAATGTTGCTCGCCACTTTGGGATCCGTGATACGTATGATTCGCAGAAGCAATAGAGATTATACAGGTAAGAGTAGCGCGTTTCGTCACTGGTTCGTATGGTAAGAGGTTAAATGTCAGGATATGCTTATAGATTTCCAGCAGCAGACGCGGCAAGAGACGCGTTGTATAGTGAAACGTCCCCTTAGAACAATTTATACACGACTGTGCTTATCCTGACACACAATATTATTTAGCGCAACGCAATCTGACTATCAAAGATCCCTGCAAAAGAATGGCCCTGAGTAACTTTAACCTATACCTTTCACAAATCACTTACCTCACAAAAATCTTCGTTACTCGAACTACTGCAATACAGCGAGCGCCACTATTGCCAGCTAAATAAAAGATTCAAACTACAGAAGTCACTAACTACTGACAGGGATAGTTAGCAAATGAAAGATTTTAATAGAGAACAAACACTGTATTTACCTTAATAATCATAATACACTCCTGGAAATTGAAATAAGAACACCGTGAATTCATTGTCCCAGGAAGGGGAAACTTTATTGACACATTCCTGGGGTCAGATACATCACATGATCACACTGACAGAACCACAGGCACATAGACACAGGCAACAGAGAAGGCACAATGTCGGCACCAATACAGTGTATATCCACCTTTCGCAGCAATGCAGGCTGCTATTCTCCCATGGAGACGATCGTAGAGATGCTGGATGTAGTCCTGTGGAACGGCTTGCCATGCCATTTCCACCTGGCGCGTCAGTTGGACCAGCGTTCGTGCTGGACGTGCAGACCGCGTGAGACGACGCTTCATCCAGTCCCAAACATGCTCAATGGGGGACAGATCCGGAGATCTCGCTGGCCAGGGTAGTTGACTTACACCTTCTAGAGCACGTTGGGTGGCACGGGATACATGCGGACGTGCATTGTCCTGTTGGAACAGCAAGTTCCCTTGCCGGTCTAGGAATGGTAGAACGATGGGTTCGATGACGGTTTGGATGTACCGTGCACTATTCAGTGTCCCCTCGACGATCACCAGTGGTGTACGGCAAGTGTAGGAGATCGCTCCCCACACCATGATGCCGGGTGTCGGCCCTGTGTGCCTCGGTCGTATGCAGTCCTGATTGTGGCGCTCACCTGCACGGCGCCAAACACGCATACGACCATCATTGGCACCAAGGCAGAAGCGACTCTCATCGCTGAAGACGACACGTCTCCATTCGTCCCTCCATTCACGCCTGTCGCGACACCACTGGAGGCGGGCTGCACGATGTTGGGGCGTGAGCGGAAGACGGCCTAACGGTGTGCGGGACCGTAGCCCAGCTTCATGGAGACGGTTGAGAATGGTCCTCGCCGATACCCCAGGAGCAACAGTGTCCCTAATTTGCTGGGACGTGGCGGTGCGGTCCCCTACGGCACTGCGTAGGATCCTACGGTCTTGGCGTGCATCCGTGCGTCGCTGCGGTCTGGTCCCAGGTCGACGGGCACGTGCACCTTCCGCCGACCACTGGCGACAACATCGATGTACTGTGGAGACCTCACGCCCCACGTGTTGAGCAATTCGGCGGTACGTCCACCCGGGCTCCCGCATGCCCACTATACGCCCTCGCTCAAAGTCCGTCAACTGCACATACGGTTCACGTCCACGCTGTCGCGGCATGCTACCAGTGTTAAAGACTGCGATGGAGCTCCGAATGCCACGGCAAACTGGCTGACACTGACGGCGGCGGTGCACAAATGCTGCGCAGCTAGCGCCATTCGACGGCCAACACTGCGGTTCCTGGTGTGTCCGCTGTGCCGTGCGTGTGATCATTGCTTGTACAGCCCTCTCGCAGTGTCCGGAGGAAGTATGGTGGGTCTGACACACCGGTGTCAATGTGTTCTTTTTTCCATTTCCAGGAGTGTATATATACCAGTTCAATTTCAATTCAATTTCAAATTACAAAACTCCGCCATCTCTCTCCTCACATCCACCACTGCTGGCGGCTCACCTCCAACTGCGCAATGCTACGCGCTGTTCACATCCAGCTGCCGCTGCCCAACACTACAATGGCAGACAACAATGCAAACTAGCCACAGACTGCACACAGCACAGCCAGTGATTTTCATATAGAGCGCTACGTAACTTTGCCAATAAGGAAACATAAACAGCCTACTTACATAGCCCCCATGCTCCCCACAAAAAAGTTTACAAATTTTTTTGGCCAGTGCCCAATAATGATTTGATAATATTTTTCATAATTACACTAACAAAGATATCCAATGCACACACTTATTGATACAATGTTGGTCAAAAGCTAAAATTTTCTCACAGACCATAAAGACAGTCCAGATTGTTCATCACAGTAAAATTTCAGTGTTTTTTTTTTTTTCAAAGTCTGAGCAGTAAAAGACAATGCACACGGAAGTAGTGGATTTCCATGCAGTCTCGAAGAAGTAGTGGTGTCCTTCCAACGGAAAGACAGTGCTGACTCTTGACATGCTGACAGGTAATGGGCCACAATGGAGCAAACCCACAGCAGAGTCATTCGAAGTTCTGAAGAATATTGGTAGGTAGGTCATCACAGAGCAAACCCACTATGGTCCTGGTAGAGAGTATGGTATTGGTGGGCCACCAGAGGTGCAGACCCACTGCAGTCCTTGTAGAAATTGTGGACAGGCCCACTGTAGTCCTGGTAGAGATTACGGTATTGGTGGGCCACCAGAGGCGCAGACCCACTGTAGTCCTTGTAGAGATATTGGTATTGGTGGGCCATCAAAGATGCAGACCCACTGTAGTCCTTGTAGACATGGCCAGCAGCCATCTGTTGTGACTGTTTGGGTGCACAATCACCATTGAAGAGTCTTGCAGATAATAGAGCAAGTCCTAAACCACCACTTGTGCACTCACAAAGTTTTTGGAATTGTCCTTAGAACCAGCAATGCTGTTATCCAGTCCCTTGCTGAATTATCAACACACGTGCAAACACTATCAGTCCCTACTTCTCACATATTGTCCATATACTATGACCAACAGAAACGTGTGCAGTGAAATGGAACTTACAAGTTACTTAATTTGATGAACTGGTGTCAATTACAATGTTATAACATGAGAATACAATTACAAAGGTACAAAATACATCATTAAAGAACATAACAATACAGATAACATTTGTAGTACAGGCTTTACAACAGAATAGAAATAAATATATACATCAATGTTACAGGAATTATGAGATAAGTAGATACATAAACGATCAGAATAACTTTTGAAACATCAACTTTACACATGAGCATTAAAACAAAACAGAATAAACAATGTCTAAACATCTTTACAAAGAAAATACCATATTATTAATGCAAAGTATATTTGAGGATAACAGTATTCCTCGTCATAGTGAATGTAGCTGAGTATTAGAAAAATTCTACAACATAAGTCTTATCAGATAAACATATAAAGACAGGAAAAACACAAATACACAAGGGTACACAAACATATAGAGGGATGACACAAAAGGAAAGGACAGGGTTTGTTTTACTGCAGTATTTTGCATGGAGATCTCCCTTCGTTCATCATTATTCCCAAAAGTCCTATTTAAGCCTGCTATCTGTATTGTGTCCACATCCTCTGTCAAAAATAGTTTTTCTCCGCTGTACAGTATCCTTTTTTTTTTGCCCAAACCATTTTCATATAGCTTCTCAATACATTTCTTCCAAGTCATCATAGTTAGTTTCTTATATAGTCTACTCCTCTTAAGCTAACTTAAATCTACTGAGCTCAGATGCTAAACTAAGGGACGAGGCAATGCAGCAGCACATAACAAATTAACTCAAACAGCAGTGCAAAAAAAAATTGGAAAATTGCAAAGCAAGCTACAGTAAATCTAAATTACCAAGCAATGCAACATTACAACTAATATGAGCCAATGTGCAGTAACAAGAAAAATAAGTCATTAGTAAAACTGGCTTAACAGAATAATACAAAGTCAAATTCAATAACACTATGCCTGGCAAACAGCAGCAACTTATACCTAAACATGACATAGCTCAAGCAGAAAAAAATATTACAGTAAAAACAACAATGCAGAAAAGGGAAATGTCTATTCACATCTTAATGTCTATGTAATTAAAGTGGTGCACCACAACAACTTATTGTAAAAAGAAATATTACCATGTACTTGAAAAGAATATTATGTGTCCAGTTACTGTTACTAGTCCCTTCTAATTGTTCTTTCCTTTCCAAGTGCTCCTTTTTTTTTTTAAAAGAATATGGATTACAAAATTATTATTTAATAGATCTGTTGACAGAAAGTGTTCACATTAGCAAATGCATTTTATTTTATAAAACTAATGCTGCAACACAGCTGGAAACCAGTTATTAAACAAAATGAGCAATCTCTTAACTACAAAGACAATAGATGTAAAATGTTTCTAATCATTTCATTAGGCATTTTAGTAAATGTCATAAATTACGAGCTACACAGTATGCTTTCAACAAGGAAATGTCAATAGCGAGGACAATGGCCTCCCCTTTTTTTTTCTACCTGTGCTTCTGGAAAGGCACACCCTAATGGCTTGTTCTCCAGGTGTCTGACACAGCTGTGTGCCAACGACACATGTGCAGGTGGTCACTTAACTTTCTTACAGATATATTTACGACAGCAGTTTCCGCTACAGTGACAGTCTCATATAAAAATTTCACAGGTCGAGAATTTACGTTGCAGATGTGTAGAAACAAACTCCTATGAATATAACAGTCTCCATAAAATTTTCGCCGCCATTGTGATACATTCACGCATTTACACACATTTCATAACTCTTAAAGTACGATTCTTGGTTTCCAACATCCTTTTTCACAAGTCAAAAGTCCCTAACTTCTATTCATTATTCATATACATATAAACACGTAATCACATTCCTCATATATGGTAGCATCACCTTATTGACATAAACATATCTCAACAGCATAATACACATCATCGTCGTAAAAATAACATCATAACACCTCAGTCAAATCTCAAAAAAGTCGTAGCTTTCTGCAATAATTTCAAACCATAAAAAATATTCTCTGCTCATTTCAATAGTGTCATCTGCCTCAAACGTACTTTAAAAATCATGATCTCATACCAAATACATCATTCAAAGCTCTCATAGTATCACAATGGTTCCGAAAAAATATGAAGAGTTCACACAGTACAGACAAAATACAATTTCGTAAGTGTGAAGTTATCGAATGGTGTAATTACGTAAACATGTGTCGCTGACGTAGTAAAAAAGTTTGTCTCTCTCCGTTAAATGATCAGATAGCTGTGTAATTTGTGTTTTAGAGAAATATGGTACCAATGTGTAAAGTTGTATAATGTTTTAAGTACAAAATTAATCACTCAAATATGTGTCCTGTAGCGCTAAATATGCGTCTTGCTGTGAGATAATCTCTGTGGAAGTGTCGTAGTTATCGTCCTCCGAAAGCTAAGTTCTGCAGAAGACAATGTACTTACCTCATGATAAACAAAAGTGAAATGCTTTGCGTATAGATATCTTAGTTATTACGCTTATTGTCGTGGTGAAGAATGTACAGTGCTGTAATGTATTGTTGTGCTACGAAAGAGGCTGTCTCATTGTAGCTATACCACAAAAGTTACTACTAAAACATGTTTTGCTTTCCAGAAGAATTCAGAAAAACTGTGCTGATATAAAAACAGATACACCGCAAAAGCAACAATGTAAATTGTGTCACACATTAGTAACATCATGATAAAATCGTGTAGCTGTCACATAAACTAACCATTGTCTCACCTGGTATCTCACAGAAAGTACCTTAAATCCAGAATGTATTTTCAAGTAAACCAAAATGTTGCATTAGAATCTCATTAGCAGTACTGGTAAATGTTCTAAGTATGTGAGCCTTATAGTCGTTACGTAATCGTGCAACTAACAAGCAAGAATGTACACACACAATAACACAGTGTCGTCTGTTCTCAATAACAATGCATTCGTAATTTCTGTTTAAATAAGTTCTCTTGGTTCTTGACTGGATATTTTACTTCAAACATTGTTGCATGGTAACAGTTTCTAAGTCTGTCAATGCATACTAGAAATGTGAAGTGAAACGTTTTATGGCAAAGACAAAGTTAAAAAGCAGATTATCTTTCAATAAACGGTTTTCCATGTGAAATGTGGTGTAAACCTTTACTCTTCCTAGTACGCAGAGTTTCAACTGGCACGGAATTATCATGTGGTATACGTTGGTAAGGAATACTGGAATTTTTCTCAAGGTTAGCGTCAATGTTATTTTTCCCTGAGCCAGCGGGCGCACGCAGCTGCCTGCGGTGTGAGTCATTGTCTGTTCCTTTGTTGGCGCGCGTCGTTATTGGGCTTTGGAGACCTAATTTCTACAAATTCGCCTTGCCGAGAGGGCCCAGCTCTGTTTAAATCCCGCCAGTTATGATGAAATTCACGTCTGTCGTTTTGTCGGTAGTTTACATAGTTTCTTGTTTGTCAGTCATGTGCTGGAGAATTTGTCCCTGAATTACCACTGCACAGTGGACCGTTGCGTCTGAAGTTATTCTGTCTCCCGTGATAATAATAATTCTGGTTGCCAAATTGTCTGTTTCTATGATTGTCTCTGTCATATTCATTACTACGGAAATGCGATCTTTCTCTGTAACTATTACTACTCTGCCAACGGTTGTCATACGGGTGGTGTCTGTTTTGGTCACGATTTACGTTATAAGAAGAGCCTTGTCGTGTATTATTTCTGTCATCGCGGAATTGTGACGGATGTGATCTGTAGTGATCCTGTTTTCCTGTTTTCGAATCCCGCGACTGTCTGTGTCAATTTCTAATTCTTGTAAGAGTCCCTGAAAAGCTTCAATGTCGTCTTTGCAACGTCCTGCCAAAATAATATGCCGTAAATGTTCAGGTAATTTGATTAAGCAAATGCGAATGAGTTCTGAGGGGCTGTATGGGTTTGACAGGTACTGATTCTTGTGCAACATGTCTTCAAAATATTTCACAAGACTGGAAAATTCAGATTGTTCGAAATGTTTCATCATTATGATGCCATGTTTTACTCTGTCTTGTGTGGCTTGAGACCAATATGCTGAGAGGAAGGCATGGTAAAATTCTCCTTCACTGTGGCAATCGTGAATGACCGATCGCATTCTTACAGCTGGTTCTATGAAAGTAGGCTGTTTATGTTTTCTTATTGGCAAAGTTACGTAGCGCTCTATATGAAAATCACTGGCTGTGCTGTGTGCAGTCTGTGGCTAGTTTGCATTGTTGTCTGCCATTGTAGTGTTAGGCAGCGGCAGCTGGATGTGAACAGCGCGTAGCGTTGCGCAGTTGGAGGTGAGCCGCCAGCAGTGGTGGATGTGAGGAGAGAGATGGCGGAGTTTTGTAATTTGAAATTGAACTGCTATATATATTATGACTATTAAGGTAAATACATTGTTTGTTCTCTATTAAAATCTTTCATTTGCTAACTATCCCTATCAGTAGTTAGTGACTTCTGTAGTTTGAATCTTTTATTTAGCTGGCAATAGTAGCGCTCGCTGTATTGCAGTAGTTCGAGTAACGAAGATTTTTGTGAGGTAAGTGATTTGTGAAAGGTAAAGGTAAAGTTACTCAGAGCCATTCTTTTCCAGGGATCTTTGATAGTCAGATTGCGTTGCGCTAAATAATATTGTGTGTCAGGATAAGCACAGTCGTGTATAAATTGTTCTAAGGGGACGTTTCAATAGATGAGGTAATTTCATGTACTTTTCTTGCTTGCCATGAAGAAAGTAGTATTTGGATTGGAGTTTACCTCGTCTGTACCGCTGTACAAAATCTGACAGCAGAGATGGAGCTACCCTTTGTCATCTGTTCTCGGACCGCGCCCGGCCTCCCTCCTCGCCAAGGCAGGCAGCGCGGCCGTGTGTTACCCACGTGACCGGCGGCACGCAGGTGCGTGCCCGAGGCGCACCCCCACTGAATCACGAGGCTGATTGTCCACGGGAGCTGCCCGCGGGCGAGCGACCCCTGCGCGGGGTGATTTATCAGCGCAACTAATATCAATTACAGGGTTAAATACCAGGGAGACGGGACGCCGTGTTCCACCCACAGCTTGTTTACTCCACTTTTCGCCGCCGGCTGATAGAATACACGTAACATGAGGGGAAATGAAAGAGAATTCATTTCGAAATTGAGAAAAAGCACGGGGAGTAGCCCGCTTCGTGTGTGCAGTCGTTGGACAGGTGGCTCGCCCGAGCGACCTTTGCTGCCTCTACCATTCCTATCCCGCTCCGATTTCCGTATTAATAATTCAGCATTACGGCACTAAATCACTTGGAATTTATTCTGATGTTGAGCAAGATACAGAGAATTCAATCAAAGGATCCGACGTAAAATTAAATTCGATGTTGTGTATTATGGATATATAACCGTCCGGAAAATGATTTGTGCGTTAATTTTACGTGAGGCTATGGTTTTGAGAGATGAAACACGAAAAGCAGCAGAAGATCGCATACGTAAAAGGGCAGACGGTAGTAGAAATCCGAGGACGACATTTAATTTACGAAAAGAAACTGTACAGATGCAGCAAATGATAAACTCGAGATGGAATACCAACGTCCAAAATACGAGACTGATTGGAAGTGGAAAAGCCTAAGCAGGAATCGCTAGAGGACAAGGGCAAGGCGGTAAAAATATGCATTACTAAGGGAAGGATAGAAGCTGGTATTGCCGGCCGCGGTGGCCGTGCGGTTCTGGCGCTGCAGTCCGGAACCGCAGGACTGCTACGGTTGCAGGTTCGAATCCTGCTTCGGGCATGGGTGTGTGTGATGTCCTTAGGTTAGTTAGGTTTAAGTATTTCTAAGTTCTAGGGGACTTATGACCTAAGATGTTGAGTCCCATAGTGCTCAGAGCCATTTGAACCATTTTTTTGAAGCTGGTATTACGAACATTAATGAGACTCCTGGAGAAAAAAAATAGGTGTGTAAATATTAAAACCTCAGATCGTAAGCTAATACTACACAAAGAAGTGAAACATGAAAGGTGGACGAGTGTATAAACAGTTTATGTCACGGACTAAAGTTACAAACAACAGTATAGAAAGTGAGGAAGAAGTACATGAAGATGAGATGGGAAATTTGACACTGCGACAGCAGCACCGAAAGGCGTAAGTGGAAACAATACTCCAGGAGTAGAAATTCCCTCAAAATTTCTGAGATGACTGAAAGAGGAAGGCATGAAAAAATTATTCCTCCTTGTACAGAAAATACATAAGATAGTCTTAATTCCTGAGATACCAGGAAAGACTGATGACTTAAAAAACAAACAAACAAAAAAAAGAGAGAAGTGGAAGATTTCAAGTTGGTAGGTGTGCTTCTAGGTCTAAAAGATGACATCTATTCAAATTTCGTGCCAGTCTCGTAAGAGGATGCAAGTCAGTTTTGCTTAAAATACGCGATTTAACGCTCGTGATCGTTACTTACGTTTGAGATGGGACATGGTGAATGGATGTTAGTCAAGAATGCCATTAAGTAGACAAAGATGACGTTAACAAAGTCTCACCTCACTGAGTTTCAACGCGGTCGTATAACAGGGATACGAAAAACTGGGCATTCCTCCTGCGGAAGACTCGACAGGAATTTAGCGACTCTACATGAGTGCTGTCAGTGGTATTCCCAGGAATGTATGGTCCCAAGAAGACCGGGTCCCGGAGGGCCACGTGGCACTACCGAGAGGGAAAAACATCGTGTTCGGCATATGTTTCCGGCGCATCGTTCTGCATATGCAGCAGAAATTTGAGCAGCACTTGGCACCACAGCGACAAAAGGACAACTCTAATCCAGACGCCCTGCGCATTACACTGATCCCAAACCACCGCCGTAAGCGACTTCAGCAGCATAGAGCGAGAGCTCACTAGGGGGCAGGGTGTAGGTCTGTTGTGTTTTCAGGTGAAAGCTTTTTCTTCCTCGGTGCCAGTGATGGCGTATTGGTTAGAAGGACACCAGCAGGGGTCCTGCAACCAAGTGTCTTCCTGCTAGACACACTGAACCCACACCTGGAGTTAATGTTGTGTTGGCTGAAGAGCAACACCGTGTTACTAATGGAGGCCGAAATGCACGCGTTTTAGCTCACGCAGGCTGGCGTGAGGAGGGAAGAACTATACTGACGTGAGGTCTGGAACATGACAAGGAATTATAATTCAGAAAGCGGACGTAATTAGTTTCATACTTAACTTTAATCCCTCAATGATGAACGTAGCTCTTGACGGTACATGATTCACAATATTATCTGTTCAGAATAGTAACTGAATATGGCGCCTTGCTAGGTCGTAGCAAATGACGTAGCTGAAGCCTATGCTAAACTGTCGTCTCGGCAAATGAGAGCGTATGTAGACAGTGAACCATCGCTAGCAAAGTCGGCTGTACAACTGGGCGAGTGCTAGGGAGTCTCTCTAGACTAGACCTGCCGTGTGGCGGCGCTCGGTCTGCAATCACTGATAGTTGTGACACGCGGGTCCGACGTATACTAACGGACCGCGGCCGATTTAAAGGCTACCACCTACCAAATGTGGTGTCTGGCGGTGACACCACAGTTAATGTCTGGGGTGCGATTTCGTGTGACAGCAGGAGGGCTCTGGTGGGTATCCCACACAACCGACCTGCAAGTTTGTACATCAGTCTGGTGATTCGACCTGCTGTGCGGTAATTCATGAAAAGCATTCACATTTATGTGTTTCAACAGGATAACGGTCTCCCAAATACCGTTGTTGTAACAGAAAATGCTGTATAGAAAGTCGACATGTTGCATTGGTCTACTCGCTCTCCAGATCTGTCTCCAATCGATCACATATGGGTTTAAAGTTAGGGGAAGCTCGCGTTTGACTTCTGCAACCAATGTTAATGTATAGCTTGGCAGGGAAGGGGGAAGAAGGTTGTTAAATATGCCTCGTGGCAGGTCGAGCGGTCAGGATTTGATAGTGGGCATTCAGGACCGCCGTAAAATGACAAAATAGGAAATTAAGTACAATGAACAGGATATATTTCAATATACGGAGTACAGAGTGCGCGCCTAGGGTTTGGAGTTAGCAGGTTTAGGCCAGTCTAGGAGGTCGAATAATTAATTAAAATGGGCAATGGAAGGGGAAGTGGTTCATGTTAATTTTACGTTGGTGGCCGGTCGCGAAAGGCAAAGCCAGAGGCTCTGCCTTCCAAAAAGACTTCTGTTCTGCTCGAGGTCAGGATTACAAGAGAGAGAAGCAAGTGTGTTCTGCACCATGAAACACTCCAACGTCTTCACACGTGATCGGTATCACGTGCACGCTATTGGCTAAAATCAATGACGCGTGAATTCGCTAGCAGGTGCAGCAGAGGGCTCAGGGCGTCTCCTGTCAGCACCTTTAACTGGACAGAACCGCCTCGGTTTTGAAAGGCAAGCGACTTGTGTCACGTAGACACGGCGTGAATTACTCTGGAAGACACTTGTAAATATTCCACTGGGCCTTTGAAATAAATTTCTTAAACCAATTCCCTAAAATATTCCTTGACTGGCTACCATCCTGTACATGGGACAACAACGGACGACAACTCCAGCGGCGTCCTTAAACAGTATTAACCGCCCCGGTATTGACCAATTAAGAGCGACAGTCACGGATCTCCATCTCACAAACTGACATCCGGCACGTGTACAACACGATGTTTGCAGGTCTGCATGCTTATATTGAACATTCAGATGGATTTCACATTTGCAGTGCCTTATCTGTAATCTTGCAGTTTTAATCGTTTAAGAACGTTACCTAGACAAACGTTTTCCCGAAATTTCATTAGACTACATCAATTACTTTTCGGTGCTCCCATTCCTATTCCAAAAAACACAGTTGCTCACGGGTTTGATTACTGCCGAACCATTAGGTCAGTATGTCATAGTTGCAAAGCATAAGGTCGTGGTGAAAAGTAATGTCTACAGTTTTTTTTACTTGGTCGCTCTTGAAGGATTTTAAGTAAAACAAACATGATTAAGATTCTATTTCTTGGTTCTTAATGTCGACGTATTTATTTCTCAACATAGGCATCCTGGCAACGAACGTATTTGGCCCAAGGAGAGAACAGCGTGTTTATACGGTTACTGTTAAATGTTTGACATTGTTGACGGATCCACAACTTCAGCTCTGCTTGCTCTGTCAAATTATCGAAGGTGTTCCTTAAGTTTTAGAAAGAAGTGGAAGTCGGATGGGGCCAAGTCGAACTCCTATGGAGAATTATAGTGCATCGATGACGTCGGATTGCTGAGGATGTAGCAGCGATAGTGTGTGGTTAGGCATTGCCACGCAGAAGGAGAGGACGAACTCTTCGAATTTGTCCTTTCAGTTTTCTGAGGGTCTGTGAGTACAGAGACGTATTTACGCTCTACACCGTCATGTTTCAGGCTGCAGTTCGGAGCCGTCCAGTGTCAGAAGGTCGCAACTTGCGCCAGCGAAGCGGGAAAGTCGACCTACTAACGAAATACCTTCATCGATCTCGACAACAGGATAAAATGTTCAGCGATATTACTCGTGCAGATACGAAGAATTTACAGAAGCATATAAAAACTGCAGAAGCCGACCTCAATGTAGATCAGTTTGGTTCAGGCAGAAACGCAGAAAGACGTGCGGTAATACTGACCATAAAGTTTAATATGGGAGTCAGATTGAAGAGAGGCAAACCGACTTGTATACCGATTGTAACTTTGGAGAAAGCTTTTGACGATGTTGGCTGCAACACACTCTTTGAAATTTTCAGTATAGGAGGGATACAATATGGGATGCGAAAGGTTGTTTACAACTTGTACAAAAACCACACTGCCGTTATTAGAATAGGACAGGAAAGGGAAGTCGCAGCTGAGAACGAAGTGAGACAGGTTTTTAGCCTGTACCCAATGCTATTCAGTCTGCACACTTAGCAAGTTATGAAGGAAACTAAAGGGAATTTTTGGTCTGGGAAGTCGTAGAAGAGAACAGAGTGAGACAGGTTTGTAGCTATTCAGTCTATACTCTTAGCAAGCTGTGAAGGAAACCATACAGAAATTTGGACGAGGTATTAGTGTTAGGTAGCCTAAATAACAACTTTTAGATTTGTCGATGAGACTGTAACTCTGTGAGACTTTGAAGAGTAGATGAACGAAATGGGTAGTGCCTTGAAAAGTAATTATAAGGTAAACAACAACAAGAGTAAAAGAAGTGTAAAGGAATACAGTGTAATTAAATCAGGCAATAATGCGGCAATTAGATTAGCAAACAACTCACCAAGTCTTAGATGTATTTGGGCCGAAATCTGTAGGATATATATATAAAATGAATGGCAAGGAAGACATTTCTGAAAAAGAAGAATTAATTAACATTCAGTATAAAGTTGAGTATTGTTGTTGTTGTTGTTGTTGTTGATGTGGTCTTCAGTCCTGAGACTGGTTTGATGCAACTCTCCATGCTACTCTATCCTGTGCAAGCTTCTTCATCTCCCAGTACTTACTGCAACCTACATCCTTCTCAATCTGCTTAGTGTATTCATCTCTTGGTCTCCCTCCACGATTTTTACCCTCCACGCTGCCCTCCAATGCTAAATTTGTGATCCCTTGATGCCTCAGAACATGCCCTACCAGCCGGTCCCTTCTTCTTGTCAAGTTGTGCCACAAACTCCTCCCCTATTCTATTCAATATCTCCTCATTAGTTACTTGATCTACCCATCTAATCTTCAGCATTTTTGAGACGTTTGTATTCCTTTTTTCCTGCTTTATTTACTGCATTTTTATATTTTCTCCTCTCATCAATTAAATTCAATATTTCTTCTGTTACCCAAGGATTTCTACCAGCCCTCGTCGTTTTACCTACTTGATCCTCTGCTACCTCCACTACTTCATCCCTCAGAGCTACCCATTCTTCCTCTACTGTATTTCTTTCCCCCATTCCTGTCAATTGTTCCCTTATGCTCTCCCTGAAACTCTGTACAACCTCTGGTTTAGTCAGTTTATCTAGGTCCCATCTCCTTAAATTGCCTCCTTTTTGCAGTTTCTTCAGTTTTAATCTACAGTTCATAACCAATAGATTGTTTCAGAGTCCACCACTGCCCCTGGAAATATCTTACAATTTAAGACCTGGTTCCTAAATCTCTGTCTTACCATAATATAATCTATCTGATACCTTTGTACCTTTGAGTATTAGGTTGTCTTTTCTGAAAGTATTTGTGTGGTGTGTAGCCTTGTATGGATGCGAAATGAGGACGATAAGCAGTTTAGAGAAGATAATACAAGGCTTTGAAATGTGGTGCTATAGAAGAATGCAGAATATAACATGGGTAGATCGGCAAACCAATGGGGAGGTACTGAATCGAACAGGAAAAAAAATATGTGGCTCAGAGTTATTAAAAGACATGATTGCCTGATAGGACACATTGTGACGGAACTGGTTGTTCCGTCCCATCTTTTCGCTTCAGGTTACACAATGTTCGTTATTATTAATGACACATTGGTCATTTTCACAGCTTGATTGAGGCACCGAGATCCACTACCGACTACGTTTATTTATTTATTTCATACTCACATAATTCTCCCATCCTTATTATGTTGGAGAAAGGAGCATCCGCTAACTAAATTAGGTATGAATAGGATTTCCCTGTGCTAGGAGCGAACGTTTGCTGTTCATACAAGTACGAACACTCATAACGAATACATATTCGTACCGTCGATTTCCTGTCACCGACATGCTGTTGGCGTCGATGAGCTGCGAATGTTTTTGTGTAACTTCAGGTTAGGATTTGCGTATGGTGCGTCTAAAATTTTGCGATTAATCCAAGATCGAACCTACATGGTGAGCACTTATTTCGGACACTGATCTCCAATAGCCAGCGTGGTGGTGGCGGCACGCTCACTGCAGACTGACGGATCCTGCAGAATTTCATGGTACGCTAAACGTGTGATAGTGTGCAGGATGAGCTCATATATGGTGATGAATTATATCTACTTTACTACGTGTTATTTTGTTTGCTTCGGCTCACTTTAGCTCCTTTGTGGTATCTCGTGAACACGAACTAGTTGTTCCCGCCAAATTTATTCATCGCACCAGTAGCCATGTTGTGTGGATTGTTATTAAAAGCAGTAGTGATTAACAAGTGTCTGAATGGCATGAGTATGGAAGTGACGTTTGATAACCATCTTATTCCCGGAAGCAACGTAATTTTCCTCCCAGTTCCATGCATAATAACGTGCGAGACACCTAGGTTCAGATGTTGAACGCCGTCACTGCATGAAATCTGTTACTTCTCTGTTCAACACTGCGATTTTTCGCAAATTGAAACAACAAACTGTATCTTTAATGACATTCAACGTTGTTCACGTTGTCACCTGCCTCCACCTGCTAACGCAGTCCTGAATAGTTTTAAACCGAAAGTAATATTGAACTGGACCTTAATTACATGACAATACTATGTGACACAGGCAGACTGTGTCTTACTAGGACACCAACCAACAAGTCTCAGAGGGTGGGCTGGGGACAACTATTGAACATCATGTTAGCAAGTTCTCGTTAATATGGTCTAATAACCTATGATACAAGGCTTAACTGAAAAAAGAAAACGTATTACAGATTAATCTTGAGCTTTCACCTTTAAGAAAGGACATTAAATGTGAAGCACCAGGAACATACGAATGAGATATCTTTAAAGTTTTTGCACCAAAAATTGCAAGTCATTAAAACACTAACCATTAATAATTGACACTGACGGTCATGTCGAAGAACACCATCAACGGAAAGTAATAGCACGGCCCCACTTCTGGTCAGGCTACAAGTAAGCAACGACACAACAGACCCCAGAGGTAGTGACATCGCTGCCCAGCCTCCCGACAACAAGCCGGGAGAGGATATGAAGCGCAACACACGGGGTCTAAGCGAAGTTCTCTTAAGCAGTGAAAAGATTAAATAATACCAAAGCCTTTGCCCAGGCACTATAAGAATTCCAATGATTAATATTAAGATTAAAGCGCCGCTGAATGTTAACTGGCTTCGTGATGCTAGTTAAAGTTAACAGGGTCAAGCGAGACACACACAAAATCATAATTGCTTCCGGCCAAGGACCAAAATTACTAGCATCTTAAATGCAGAACCATTATCATCACAATCTTAATAAATGGAAATGCAGCCTTAATGCTAGCATCCACAACCCAAGCTGTACCATGGCTTGTTATTAGCCTAATGATGACATCAGAGGTTCTTAACAAGTCTTTAGAACAGTCTACATGTCATTTAACAGAGGAATGCATCATTTAACTGTTGTATAAAAAAGTCCAGAGCAGTCTTAAAACTATCACCCACATACAGTACCTTATCACTGCCATAATGACCAAATCCCAGGTTATTAAGAATTGTCTTTAGCACAGTTTACACGTCATTTAGCAGAGACATGCTTCGTTCAGACATCTTATAAAAAAATTCTACTTCTGCCAGAAACAGGTTAGTTGTTTTTGTTGTTGTCTTCAGTCCTGAGACTGGTTTGATGCAGCTCTCCATGCTACTCTATCCTGTGCAAGCTTCTTCTCTGGAGTTTTTTATGCAACAGTTAAATGATGCATTCCTCTGTTAAATGACATGTAGACTGTTCTAAAGACTTCTTAAGAACCTCTGATTTCATCATTAGGCTAATAACAAGCCATGGTACAGCTTGGGTTGTGGATGCTAGCATTAAGGCTGCATTTCCATTTATTAAGATTGTATAAAGCAGATCGCTTTTCTAAAGGCCAGCATAGTAACAAGATGTGACTTATAATTAAGCACAGGCCTCTAGGCCTTAAATTTATATCACCAAAAGAAGAATATGAGGGTCCAAAAACTTTCACTCTACGCATAAGCCAATTTCCCCACGGGAGAGAGTTGACCAATTGGCGCAAAACTTTTCAAAATCACATTAAATGAAAACGGCGAAGGCAGCACAAAAATTGAAAAACCAGCCGGAAGGCCAGCGCCAAGCTGCTTCAAAAGCAAAGAACAGCTGGCAGTGGAGACAAGTCACTGGATAACATACAAATAAAATAATCGTAAATAAGCCAACATGGACTCCTTCCCCGGACAAGGAACCCGAGGAACGTGTTGACTCGGTGGCCGGCAAATCCTATGGTGAAAGCAATCCGGTAGTCTACTGCTGAGGGATCCACGACCAGCGGCCTTCGCCGAACGGCGCTAAATGCTCTTGGAGGAACCCGGGTACTGTGCGAACAAGTACAGTCAGGGCAGGACTAGGCTGGCCCAGCACGGCACGTCAACAGCCGCACTGCTCTGCCGACTGCCAACGACCACATCCGAAAAATGGTGTGCCGGCACTGCTGACCGAATGCTCTCCACGAAGTCCCTACAATCCACCGGACACGGCACACGGTCCACCAGTGGAGGCAAGTCCCGACTGTGCCCCTGTCTTTATATAGAACCCGCTTCCTGCCTTCCATCAGAGAGAAAACCAATGAAACTCTAATCGGCAGAGACGATGCTCAGTTCGCCGGGCGCGAGATATCGAACACTCGCGCACCGCTCACCATGTGATTATTTACCGTGTCAGACAGTGGTACAGATACTTTCATTCATTTATCTCCTCTGGTTGTTCGTTCTCTCCCATTGCTTCGTTCGTACTAAGTTTTTTAACTAAAGATTGGACTAATCAACTGATGAAATAAATATTCGGGCCGTCCCCAATTATTATCAACGCCAAGCACTGAATCAAAGAGTGTATGCCACTACAGAAACTTTAATGCCTACCGTCAGGCAACGATTTCATTTACTATTCGGCGAACAGTAAAGCCGTATCGGTCGAATTCTATCCATGAAAAAGTAAAATCTACAACAGCTGTAACCTTTCAGCATAATGGAGCATGCAGTAACTGTGGTTTGTGGTAATGATAGAAGGAAGAGTATGTGTGGGAGGACGGGGGGAGGGAGGAGGAAAGTTGATGAACGGGGTTCATTAACTACTGTAGAGAGAGATCAAGACTTGAATACAGTAAGAATACTCACATGGAACTAGGCTGTGATCATAGTGCAGAAATAAAGACACTTGAACGAGATGGAGCAGAATGTAGAGTCGCATCAAACCAATCTCCGGACTAAAGGCCAAAAATACCAACAGCTGTAGATATAAGTGTGTTCTTACAAAAAAGTTTGACCTAGAGAAAGAGCACCTAATGTGGACGACAAATACCCTACCATTCTTTTGATGCTAACAGAAAAATGATACGTTTGTTGCTGGACGAGAGGATGATATACGACCAGAAAACTAATGTCGCAATGCCAATGTTTACATTTCCATGAGAATTTAAAATGAAACTTTTACTGGTGCTGTTAGTGAACACGCTAACCATATTTCTTGTGAAAGGTCCATGGGCCAAATTTGCTGACTGCTCATACCGTGCACGCCATATTCTATTATGAAGAGGGTAGAAAGTAATGTTTCAATGAGAAACAGGTTCAGATCATAGCAGCAAATGTGCTAAAGCGGACAGATGAACGGGGAGTCAAACAAATTGTATCATTAAATTTTACGAAGCAATTAACAGTGTCACCGCAGTGAAAATATAGATTTGTCATCACCTCAGTGATATTAAAAGAATTAAAAGATGGCCAGAAACGTTCCTTAAATTATATAATGAGTTTCTTCGAGTTTGGTTGCAGAAATGAATCCATCTCTTGCAGGTTTCCTAGCAGATAGAATATTCCACAATTGTTCGAGCATGGGGCTGGGACAACATTGCTTCTTCTTTCCAGCATATGCGATCCACTTTAATAATTAATCACCTGATTCGCGAGCAACGTGGATTCCTGCTTATTAGGATTTATTCATAGATGCGTTATATTTTGTCAAAGACTGAAGGTTTTGTTGCTGACAGTATTGTCTCTAACGCACGTGTATTTAAACCACAGTACTGCACCCATGCTCTAGGGTTGCAGACGCGGTAGCTCAGAACATTCGATCAGACAGTTATGTGCACTCTGTATCAAAAATAAATAAATAAATAACTGAATGAATTATTCAATTATCAAGTTGAACGGGTGTCATGTGACGTTCGCAAAGACCAAATATCAACAAAAATTATAAAAATCTGGTGGTGGGGGGAGATCCCCGTCTGTGTTTATTAATCAGAACGTCCTCGGTCCCGGGTTCCAACCTCGGTACTGCTTAAATTTTGAATAAAAAGCTCTAGCAGTAACACAAGAAGTCACTCTTATTCTGCCAAAGGCCTTATCATAGGGGGCGGAGTAGCCGACAGAGGTCCAGGGCATTCTTCTTGGGATGTGGAATTGCCCGTAAAAGTCGGAAGAGACAGCAATGATCAACGGCATTAGAATGCAGAAGGCAATGGAAACCACTGAATTAAAGAAACATAATGTGTATTCACAGAACACGTGACCTGTAACTGAGGTGTCGTGATGATCTCTCAATTTGCAAAATATTCCAGACTAGTCTCCCATTCGGATCTCTGGAAGGGACTGCATAGGGGGAGATGACCGTGGTGAAAAGACTGGACAACCAACAAAAGTGTAGTATTCTACCAGTCGAAGCTTGGAAAGTCAGAAGTTTGAACGTCGTGAAGTATGACGGAAAGAAGAATTCTTCACAGACGAGTATAACGTAATATGAACATAAACAGAAAGTTCGTTATGAATAGGGAAGTAGGGCAGAGAATGAATTACTGTGAACAGTTCAGCGATAGGACTATTGTCTTCAGAATCGACAGCAAACCAACACCGACAACAACAGTTCAGGTGAACATGCCAACGTCGCAAGCAGAAATGAAGAGATAGAGAAAGTATCTGAAAATATTGAACTGGTAATTCATTACATCTATAGAGATGAATATCGAACAGTCATGCGGTATTAGACTGCAGTTGTAGGGGAAGGAGTGGAAGAAAGGGTCAGTGTTATGCGATATATGTCAGATGTTAATCGCGAATTCCCTATTCAAGAAGATGACGACATGAAAAATGTGAAGAAATCGAAAAACAAACGTTTGTCGGAAGGACTGACTTAGCATATAGAAAAGTCAAAATAACATTCGTTGAAATTAAAAGCACTAGTGTTAATATTCCATTGTTAATTGCAGCTGAGAGAGCAGATGGATGGAAAGAGAAGTCCTATATGGGTCAGATGACGTACCTTATCACGTGATGGAAGAAGAAACAAGAGTTGATAATGAAGGGATTGGAGATCCAGTACTAGAATTAGAATTTAGAATAGCTTTGGAAGATTTAAAATCAAATGAGCAGAAGAGACCGATTGTGTTCCGTCGGTATTTCTGAAATCGTTGCAAAAAGCGGCAACAAAACTATTATTCACGTAGGTGTGTAGATGTATGAGATTGGCGATATACAACCTGACTGAGCGTGATGACGCCGTGGTTAGCATACTTGATTCACATTCGGGAGCACGACGGTTCAAACCCGTACCCAGCCATCCAGATTTAGGTTTTTCGCGAATTCCCTAAATCGCCTCAGGCAAATGTCGGGATGGTTCGTTCGAAATGGCATGGCCGACTTCCTTACCCGTCCTTCCCTAATCCAATGAGATTGATGACCTCGCTGTTTGGTACTCTCCAACCAAAATCAACCAACCGTCTGACTTTCGGAACAGAAAAGAATATTATACAGAGAGAATGCAAAAGAAAATTGTTAGATAATGATGCGTTTTGCTTCAGTTCTGATATTTTGGTAGGTAATGGAAACAAGACTGAAAAAAATCAAGACACCTGGAAAAAACGCTTGACAAAGTAAAATTCTGTGAAAAATGGGGGTAAGCTATAGTGAAAGATGAGTAATATGCACTATTTACGAGAAAAAAAAACGGAAAAATAAGAGAAGAAGTTCAAGAACCACTTGCATAATTAAAAGGTATCTAAAACAGCGATGTATAATATCGCCCTTCCTGTTCAATCTACACGTCGAAGAAGCAATGACGGAAATAAAGGAAAGTTTCAAGATATGGTGAAATTCAAGGTGAAAGGATATTAATGTTAAGATTCGGTTGACGTGAAGAATGGCTGGGACTCCAGTAGAAGGGAGATGACGGCATGAGCGCATTTTGAAATAAAATTGATGTGGAAGTAATTAAATTGAACTTTCATGTGGTTCTCTGCCTGTTCCATTCACACTCCTCCGTCCCACACAACCTACTGGTGGCGATTTCGAATTTTGGTAGGAATTCCTTTGTTCCAGGGCTGTTGTGATGTCCCACCCCCAACCCCACCGGGTAACTGACTGGAAATTAAAAATGCCGGTACCATTTCTGGGACTCGACCCCTGGTCTTTCTGGATAGAAACTCCAAGTGCTCCCCCAGACAAATAGAAATGGTCCAGATGCAGGAGAGGAAAGCTAGGTTAGTGTATTTTATTTCTTTTGGTTGGGAAACTGAAGTAAAGCTCGGTATTAATTACGAACTAATCATAAAGATCGGTCCCCATTACAGAACTATATACAGGGCACGCCTCAAATCGCGTTACAGCCCAGAAACTGATGATGCCATACAGCTAGTGCTAACATGCCGGGAAATAATTACACAATACCACTTAAAACTAGTGGCAGAAATACTTAAACTGTGCCCTACAGCTACAAGCTCGCAGGGAAAAATCAGGAGTGGCAGGTACTATCTTTATTTTTTGGCATGAATTAAGTTCAAGTGATGAGATGCCGGTGTTGTACAGGGAGGAGTTTAATAAGTGTATTACCTGTAAGCACATGGCTGAGGACGGTAGGTATCGCTGTTAGGTGTCAGAGTTAGCTACAGTTGCTTTCCCCTGCATTCCTCGACAATCACCCTGCAGCTCCGGAAATCAAAGTCAATGCATGGTACCACAACAGAACATGCTTCACTGCTCTAACAACACATGGAAAAGAGAACCAGCACTCATAACCAATGGATCATAATGCAGCACATGTACAGGAGACTTGGGAAAATCGTCATTCAAAAGACTGCAACAGGAGAGAGGGGCAACAGTTGAACACCACCTACAGTGGCGACATAGGATTTTTCAAATTGTCAGCTACTGCCACTATAGCTTGGTGAAATTAGAGCTACTCTTACCCTCCCTCTCCCTCCCTCTGTCCCTCAACCTACAGTGGTGACATAGGCTTTTTCAAATGGCCAGCTACTGCCACTCTAGCTTGGCGCCTATGGCAACCGCAGCCTCCTGCCTCTCCGGTGGCAGATTCTTCAGTCCAGTTGCTCCAGTGGAGCACGTGGCTGGGTGGTCAAAATGCTGGCTTTGGTCGAACGCAAATGACAGTAATGCCCCCTAAACAAAGTCAGATAAATTATGAGCACCCCAAGTAATACTAACTTGGTCATCTAAAATATAACCGAGCACTGACCAGAGCACAGCTGGACATACCCCTTATAAGTGAGCATCCATGAAAGAAAGGAAAACAGAATCGTGACAATACTGAATGACCTCGTTCCACGAAAGTAGGCGAAGTCCATTTTCTTTTAGTTTTGTGAGCAAAATCGGTATGGTTATAAGTTTGGACTGCTGGATAGAATTATCATCTCTGCCCCCCCCCCCCCCCAATTTAAAAAACCTGCGACATGGCCGCCAGTTACAGATGACCCAACCACAGAGGTCAGGATATACATCGATAATAGATCTCCACCCTGCATCAAATCGTAAAAAAACTTTCACTGTTTTCTGCAAAAAGTACCAATCACTACCGAATGTCCTCGTCATTGGGGTAAAGAAAAATCGAGAATGTAAGGTAAAAAAAAATGTTAAGTAATTTCTTTCACCTTGATGGGCAAATTACAAAACTTGCGATGGTCCGCCACAATTAAAGAAGTGTGTGTAAATTCCTGAGGGACCGAACTGCTGAGGCCATTGGTCCCTAGGCTTACACACTACTTAAACTAACTTATGCTAAGAACAACACTCATACTCATGCGCGAGGGAGGACTTGAACCTCCGGTGGGAGTGGCCATGCTATCCGTGACATGGAGTCTCAAACAGCACGGCCACTCTGAGCAGTTCAAAATCAGTGTGTGCAAATAAATTGTCAGGCACGTACGTAATCCAAGCATTTGAGACGTGTGAAATAACATTACAGAATACAGCCTTTCACAGCATTAGCTCAGATGTCGGAAAAAACACGACCCTTTTATGTTCGACAAAAATAAGTTGTAATTCAAGAGCAAATTGCTGTTTTGTACACTATGGTGGTTGAAAAACAAACCATGAGAGCACATTTTGTAAAAGAAGCTCCTAAAATCACATAATAGAGAACCCTTCCAGATTCCTCCAATACATCGAAAATAAATACAGCATGCGTGATGACATCTGAGACTTTTTGCTAAATAATTCGCCTCTAATGACCAGTGCATTTCTGTCATCCAGCAGACAATCATTCTTAATATCTATATACTAAGATGGTTTCTGTTCTTTCGGACATGTCCGAAAGAACAGATACCATCGGTGACGATGCAGCTCGTTAGAAGGTTCACCGGCCACTTGACCATCTTCTTCTTCTGTGTGAATGCACAAACAGTGCCCGAACTCTTACGGGAATCGGCAACGCGCCGCGAGTAATGAGTATAATGGGCGGGGGCACTACGATTGTAGTGCGGGACAATACGTTGAGAATGTGGGTTTCGCGGGAGGCGTGCCAGAGATAAATCTCTGCAGTCGCGCTATCCTCTGTATCCTCGGTGGCTCAGATGGTGCTCTCTGTAATTAAAAAAACTGAGTCAAGGAATCAACGATCAACTTGAACGGATGTCTTGTGACATCCGCCCAGACCAAACGCAACGAACTACATCGAACAAAATGGAAAAAGAGAAAAAAAAGATGGATAGAGCGTCTGCCATGTAAGCAGGAAATCCTGGGTTCGAATCCCGGACGGGGCACACATTTTCATCTGTCCCCGTTGACGTATTTCAACGCCTGTAAGCAGCTAAGGATGTTCATTTCATTGTAATTTCATTATTAATATCAGCAGATTATTGTGCTCTACTTTTGTAAGCTACTAGATCATCACAGAACAGCCTGTAATGATGAAAATAATAATAAAATGAGTCATGATTCCATCAGATTAAATAAAGTCGATTTCTATTAGTTTTATAAGCAAAATCGGTGTAGTTTTGAGAGCATTCCTTTTGTTCAAATTACAAATTGTCATGTAAGAGGGAATCACATATCTATCAGATGTATAAATACTGATAGAGGTCAGCATCTACACAGTCATTTAGCACATTCCAGAGGATTCTTCATCATTATTTTGCAACATCCACATTTGGTAAAAAGACTACAAACTTTCTGCATCCAAACTTAAACAAGTCTTTCTACTCTTTGTATAGGAAGCTCCTATAATGTTTTACTGTATTCTCTCCTCCAATACATCGAGAAACAAATACCATCTGCATGTTGAAATCGAGCATATTTCATACACAAGTATTGATCCACTGGAGCTGATGGTCTGCGATTGAAGTTGCTTGCACCGACATCTGTAAAGTTTTGTGACCTGCAATTGAAGAAGACCACATCCAAAAATCTATCAATCACAAGAGAAGGATCCTGTGTTGTACCTTTATAGGATGTTTAATAAAATGTTTTTTAGCTGTAGAACATCCAAGCAGTGTATGACTACAGATTTGTACACCGTCATCCACTTTGTTTTCCAGCCACGGCTTCGAGGCCTGTGTCAGGTGCTAAACCAATGTTAACAGGTTTCAGTACACTGCCCCTCACAGGAAGCTGAACTACGTTTTTCCCACAACACAGAGGATGGTAGAAATTAAACACAGTGGCGATGTTTCTTATTGACAAAAACGTGGTAGACATCACACCATATGGAAACTGGAAGAGTCTGGAGCACTGTGGAGAATTTCCAAACAGCAGTCTGAAGGTTGTGACCTATACCATTAAACTCAATGTCGACAATGATGGGGTAGCGGAAATCTAGTATTCTACTGAGACACTTTCAAACTAGTGTTGCAAAGCACTAGTGTCTGGTGCTACGTGGTATGGACAGTGAACAAAACTTGCAATGCATTTTCCTCAAATGAGGCATTAGGTTCATCATCAGTGGACTGGGTCATCTGTAAGCACTTCGTTTCTTATTTGGCGGCTCCCCATCTAGAAGTGACACTTCTCTGGTAATTTGCAGTAGGCAGGACTCTGTGGGCGTGTGTGTGTGGCCCCTTAAGAATGGGCTGTAGCCAATCCCCTGCCCGACAAACAAAAACACAAGATGTGTATGTGGTCTCTAAGTTACTCAAACCTTCTGCTAATATACATATTTTTGTGACTCAAACCCCCCCTCTTATACATGTATTTTCAGCACTAAAATAAATTGAATGCAGAAACACTGGATTGAGATTCCCACATGTAGACGTGTGTAAGAAAACAGACTAAATTGCTGTTAATTATGCAATTTCCGCGATTGATCAACAGTATCCTCCATTTTCCCGTAAATTACACACATTCTGATCAAGTGAAATAAGTGGTTATGGATTTGTCGTCAAATACAAGTAGGTCTAATGCTTAGTTAAGTACGAGGGAATGCCGCAGTCGCTAACTGCAAATTGATGTTCTACTTGCAAGCATTAAGATCGCATGCTTATTTCATCACATGTGTTGTCTAATAGTATTTTCACTTCATGTTTGTTGAAGAAGGTCTGCTGTATAGCTACAGGACATAAGTTTACTATTCGGATGTATTCCGACTGACCAGACACCCCCACCCACACACAGCTATGTGGGTAATTATAGGGTAGCTCGTCCTATAGGCTCGTCTTACCCCCACCATCAGATCATCCATGGCTCTCCATGGCTCTACCTCTTGTTATCAGTCTCCACGGGTCAGTCAGTTGTCTGCACTATCACTGAGCTTAACGTGAGGGTCAGTTTCTGTGAAAGGCCCTCTTTCTCCTTAATTGTTAGCAATTTTAGGTGTTTATTCATCAACACACATATATAGCCAGAAAGACTGGGACTGTGACTCTTTCATTTTGTTCCAGCCCAGTTTGAAGATGAGATGAGACCCATCCTCATGTTTATTTGGATACGTGAATCTGATGAGGAGGAGGATGGGGACACAGTCTCCAAAGCAGATGGTGTAGAATTAAATGGAGGTAAGTAACCTAGTCACAGCATCCTCAGTTGGATGATATATGTAATTAGAAATAAATAACATACACTGGTGTAACTTTTTACTTTTTGTTTTTTGTTGGTATCCACAGGGGAGCTATTACATCATGTGAAGGGGGAAGAAGCGAAAATGTGTAGAGATTTGCTTGATGATGAGCGCAATTTTTTTCTTTCTCTTTTCTGAGTCGTCAGAGTTCTGAGTAGTTTAATGCAGCCCTCCACGAATTCCCCTCTTGTGCCAACCCCTTCATCTCATGGTAGCACTTGCAACATAAGTCCTCAATTATTGGCTGCAGCCATTCTAATCTCTATCTTCCTCTACAGTTTCTGCCCTCTACAGCTCCCTCTAGTGCCATGGAAGTAATTCGCTAATGGTTTAACAGTCCTATCACCTTGTCCCTTCACATTGTTGGTGTTTTCCACGTATTCCTCTCCTCTCTGATTCTGTGCAGATCCTCCTCAGTCCCATATCAGTCCACGTTATTTTTAACATTTGTTTTTAGCACCACGTCTAAAATGCCTGGATTCTCTTCTGTTTAGGTTTTACTATAGCCCATGTTTCACTACCATACAATGATGAGTTCCAAATGTACATTCTTAGAAATATCTTCCTCAAATTAAGACCTGCGTTTGATACTAGTAGACTTCTTTTGGCTAGGAGTGCCCTTTTGGCCAGGGCTAGTCTGCTTTTCATGTCCTCCTTGGTCCGTCTGTCGTGGATTATTTTGCTGCCTAGGTAGCAGAAATCCCTAACTTCAGCTGTTTTATGACCATCAATGCTGATCTTAAGTTTCTTGCTGTTCTTATTTCTCTTAATTCCCATTACTTCCGTCTTTCTTTGATTTACTCTCAATCCATACTCCACACTCATTAGACTGTCCATTTCATTCAGCAGATCATGTAATTCTTCTTCACGTTACTCGGGATAGCAATGTCAGCAACGAATCGTATCACTGATATCCTTTCACCTTGAATTTTAATTCCACTACTAAACTCTTCCTTTATTTGCATCATTGTTTCTTCGATGTATAGATTGAACAATAGGGGCAGAGGGCCGTCTTACATAATTTTTAATCCGAGCACTTAGCTCTTTGTCGTCTCTCTCATTATTCCGTCTGGGCTCTTGTACATGTTGTGTATTACCTGTCTCCCCCTATAACTTAACCATATTCTTCTCAGAATTTCGAAGGTTTTGCGCCATTTTACGCTATCGGACGCTTTTTCCACGTCAACAAATAATATGAACGTGTCCTGATTTCTCTTTAGTATTGCTTCCATTATAAACCGCAACGTTACAATAGCCTCTCTTGTATCTTTACCTTTCATGAAGGTAAGCTGATCATCATCTAACAACTCTTCAGTTTTCTTTTTCGTTCATCTGTATATTATTCTTTTCATGAGCTTGGATAGTAAGCTGATAGTGTGGTAATTCTCGCAGTTGTAAGCTCTAGCAGACTTCGGAATTGCGTGAAGGATATTTTTTCAAAAGTCAGATGGTATGTCGCCACACTCATACATTCTACGCATCAACATGAATAGTCGTTTCGTTGCCACTTCCTCCAATGATTTTCGAAATTCTGATGAGATGTTATCTTTCCCTTGTGTCTTATTTGATCTTACGTCCTCCAAAGTTCTTTTATATTGTGATTATTACACTGGTTCCCTAGGCGGCCAGAGTGGCCGAGCGGTTCTAGGCGCCACAGTCTGAAACCGCGCGTCCGCGACGGTCGCAGGTTCGAATCCTGCCTCGGGCATGGATGTGTGTGATGTCCTTAGGTTAGTTAGGTTTAAGGAGTTCTAAGTTCTACGGGACTGATGACCTCCGAAGTTAAGTCCCATAGTGCTCAGATCCATTTGAACCATTTGAACTGGTTCCCTTATCTCTTGTAAATCGATAACTGTTTCATCTTTTATCACATCAGACAAATCTTACCCTATATAGAGGCTTTCAATATACTATTTTCACCTATCAGCTCTCTCCTCTGCATTAATCAGTGGAATACCCATTGCACTTTTAATGTTACCAGTACAGTGTTTAATACCGAAGACATTGCCCTCGCATGCTTAGATGTGGTTGAAAATATTTGTAGCCAATTTGAATAATGGAAAAGTTTCAATTAATTTAACTGTATATACATCGGTTTCGATGTTACCGACAGATGTGGAGCTCTGGACAGCGACAATGGAAGTGCTTTGAATGAAAGAGGAGGAGGAGGCAAAGATGGATTCAGCCTCTGGTAAGTGCATTGCAGTGTTCATAAGCGGAATGGTTTCAGTTGCAGACGGACCTCCAATGAATAGTCAGTACTGTAAATGTATGTGTTATCGTTTCAGTCGAAGTTACTAACAGGATTTTAGAGCTTCTCGTTGCATTAAAGATCCCTATCAACGCACACACACACACACACACACACACACACAGACACTGGTCATCCTCCATGGAATTGACTGTCCGTTGTATTAGTATGAAATTCATGTGTAAAATCTTCCCTTTCCTCCACCAGCACGGTTGACAACTAATGATGCAGTGCATACCTCCACCTATCATCATCAGCACACTGCTCTATCTGTGAAGCGTTCCCAGTCCCTATGCTCTTGACCACTTTGCAAGCTGTTTAACAAATATTCTACGATAACTGAATGACTACAGTTCATTACATGCTCTAGTTTTCGAGTACCCTGATGCTTATGAATGTAGGTTAATGCGTTAAACGATCTTCAACGATCCTGACAAGCCAGCAGCGTCGCCGAAAGCGAAATAACTATTTTCGTACAAATCTCTGTCTGACGGCATTATCAGCGTACACAGCACAAAATGTTGCCCATCTGCTGTCAGCTCTCTATTGATTCGATTTATATCAGAATGCGTCGATAGGTCCAAAGAAATTCTGAGGATGAAACAGCGAGCTTCGCGTATTAATAGGGGCTACTATCGCCCGTGGTCTAAATTCAGTCAAATGATTCTGTGGACCTCATCTCGACAAACTGACTTTCCCTTATCAGAATGCAGTACTATGCTAATGACATTTTATTACGTAAAGTAACCCCAGATGCGAAATTATATGCGTTACAGAATATGCATTGCAAATTAATCAAACAGCAATTATAACCGTCAAATTATTTGGTATTATGTGAATTGATCATTTAAATTCTTCTTTCTACACACTAATGGAATTATTATTAATGTGAAGACCCACATTATTTCTACTACGTTGTCTACAAAAATATTATTCATCTTAAGGTTTTTATCTTTCAGTCCCGCCGTTAGTGTTCTAAAACAAATATAATTTACATATAAAAAATGTCGTTGCTATTCAAAGCAAAGAAACTGAAAATTGGCAATTTACTTCAATTTTGTGGTAACGGAGGTAAATGAACACGAAGTTACTCCTACACATAAGTAAGTGGAAAATTACGCTAATGAACGGTGGCTAATGTGCTGGCTGGGACGCTTTCGTTACTTCGATGTTTTGATTTTCAGCGCTGAATCTTCATCGACCTAACAAATGATGTACTGTAACTGATGCATGTGCTACTGCACATGATTCCAGTAAACATACAGGATATCCCATTTATCTGGACCACCCAAAATAACTGTTTGTCCTGATGGAAATTGCAAAATGTTTCAAGCAAATGTTCTTTAGCCGTCAGGGGGACATCAATCAGCACGATTGCCTTCGTTGTAGCTTTGTTTTTCACAAAGGTATGAACAGCGATATGACTTTTTAAAATGGCACCCTGTATTTTTTATTCGGTAATTCATTTCCTCTCCTAAAGACCTACTCAAAAATGTATCACAGTGTACAATTCACTGAAACACAACATTATTAATTACATAACACAACATTGACGATGAAGCTCCCAGGGATTAGTGCAGGTACTCGGGGCATTGGAACACATCCACGTGCTGACGTTGACAGGGGACAAATGTAAACATAAGTAGAATGCACACCCGTCATTCCGTCAACCACCGTCAGTAGAAGAGTTGTGTGAGTAGAATGTAGAATGAGATGCTACTCATATATGGGGAATGCAAGTTAGCAGATTAGTAATTGCAATACTGTTTTCTTATGTACGAGTACATTTAGTACAGTAGTTTAGTCCTTTTAAATAATGTTGTGTAGAGTAGGCATAAAGTAAAGGCGGTCTTCCTACAAACTGCACCGACATAACGTTTCTTTTATTGTTGTTGTTGTTGTTGAAGGTAGGTGAAATGCTACGCAGGGAGCGGAACTGTACAGAGAACGATGTCCTGACGAGAACCCACCTTCCCGACGATGTTTCTTCGTCTTGTTGCGACGCTTCAGGGAACGGGAATTTTCAACCCACGACAACGCAATCGTCATAGCTCTCGCACAGGCGAAGCTGCCGAAGTTCCTGTTCTCACTTCCGTTGCTATGAATCCACATGTGACTACACGACAGTTTGAACACAAGATCGGCATTCCTAAATCCAGTGTACATCGTATTCTTACACGTCACCAGTTCCGTCATTACCATGAACACCTATATCAAGAACTGCATGGGAATGATTTCCAGAACCGTGTACATTTCTGTCAGTGGGCACAGCAGCAATTCCTCACCAACCCGAACTGCTTTTCCAATGTTCTATTTACCGATGAATGTTACTTCTCAAACAAAGGACAGATAAATACAAAGGAAGTGCATTATTGGACCACGGACAAACCACGACTGCTAAGACAGGTGGTACATCAGTGTCAATGGAGTGTTAACGTTTGGTATGGGATGCTTGGTACTATTATTGGCCCTTATTTCATTAATGGTAGTCTAAACGGCACAGCTTATGTCGACTTCCTCAGACGAATTTTTCCTCCTCATCTGGATGGTGCCGCTAGGAACCTGAATGCTTATGTGATATCAACACGATGGATGCCCAGCACACAATGCATGGCGTGCATGTCGTGCTCTGAACCAACGGTATCCTGCCTGATGGATTGGTCGACGAGAAACAGTTAGTTGGCCTGCTAGGTTTCGTGATTTAAATCCCGTGGACTTTTTTTCTTTGGGGATGCATTAAAGACGTAGTCTATCACGATATTCCAACAATTCCAGAGGACATGCAGGAACGTATCGTGCTTTCATGTAATTCTCTTCAGCATGCAACACTGGAACCAGTAAATAATTCTTTCAAAACGAGTGCACCAGTGTATCGGTGCCCATGGTCACCACTTTGAGCACCTTTGAATGCTCTACTTCTGGGCAATGGTACAGGAGAGTCACAGTCGATTTTATGTTTTGTTTTTACTTGGTTTTCATTTGTTTTCTGCCAACTCCAGCAAGTACTCGAGCTTGTAATCCCAGGCTGAAAGTCAATTATGTGTTATGTGATTAATAACGTTGCGTTTCAGTGAATGGTACGCTGTGATACATTTCTGAATAGGTCTTTAGGACAGAAAATTAATTATCGAATAAAAAATACGGGTTGGCATTTAAGAAAGTCACAAAGCTCGTCAGATCTTTGTAAAAAATAAAGCTATAACGAAGGCAATCATGCTGATTGATGTCCCCCTGACGGCTAAAGAACATTTGCTTGAAACATTTTGTAATTTGCATCTGGAGAAACAGTTATTTAGGGTGGTCAAGATAAATGGAACACCCTGTATATAGACAAAGTAATAGGAATAATACGGATGTTGATCATAATAATTTTATTGTTGTAATTATAGATAAATATCGATTTCACTGACTATCGCTTCTTTCGTGTCTAATTTCAATCGCAGCACCTGGTAGGTGTTGGTACCAGTATTAGCGAAGTGAGAGACAGGGGAACTTCCAATTTTCACGTATTGGTGATTTTAATGAATCATAGAGAAGGTATTATCAGAGTTATGAATAAGAATGTATCGACTTAATTTTATGACAGTTAGCAGCTAAATATACAAGAAACTATTTTCTTCATACACATCTGGCCTGCTTGCACAATTAATATAACAAATCTGAACTTCAATTTTCGGATTAATGTATTAACATTATTACAGCCATCTAATGGCTTACAAACCATTGATTCCATCTGTAAACATCCTTGGACAGTTAAACTGATTCGATCATTATTTTCCCTAAATAAAATGGAGCTGTAAGCTACACAGCTTATTGACAAGTTACACATCACCATTTTTTCCATTTATGTCGGTAGTACTTGATTCATAAAGTACTACAGCAGTTTCGTTAGTTCACATGTAGCTGGAGGCAATAATTTACAGTTGAGAAAAACACAGTCAACCAGAAAAATGATAACATTAGTGCTGGACATATTTTATACATCTTTTATGGATACTGATAACCTTACCTACAGTGTTATGCTTACTAGTGACATCAAGAAGTTATTTTCATTTAGGTTGAACGTTCAATGTTAGGCATCAGCTTCCCTTCTTAGTACTGTACATAATGCCTTTCAGATATGTTTAAATCTCTCTTCTCTCACTCTCTCTCACTCTCTCTCACTCTCTGCTTTATAACATCTATGCCGTGCTTCATGCAAGTGATGTCTTCCGATACGAGTAAGGATCACAACATATGAGATTCATTATGAAAGTGGTACTGTTCGATTCGTTATGACCAGATATCTACAGTGGGGTTTGCTAATACATAGAAAATTAGTGGTGGATTTCAGTACATAGCTGAAGTTTTCTGTGTCTGCTCCTAAGAGCTGATTTCGATATTATTATTTTACAGAGGCGTTACCAGATAGCCCTGCATTGCAACCACCACCACCACTGCAGGAACCACCAAAGTGGTACCCTGTGCCTGTGGGGGAGAACGAGGAGGCACATAATGATGCACAATTTTTATATGAAGTAGTAAAAATAAACTAAATGGACTACATTTGTATAGAAAAAGCTGTTACTTTTTAACCTCTCTCATAAATACCTCTTATTTTCTACAAGACCAGTCCCTTGCAACAAAGTACAGCACTGCAGAGCATGAGTGTTTGATACTTTAGGAATACGTCATTGATGCCTCTCGAGCTGTTAATTTCATGGTAGCAAGCATATTGAATAAATGCAGCACTAATGCTGTTGCTGCTGCTGAAGACAGAGAAACTGAAATAGGAAGTGTTGTACATAGCTGTAGGCTGCCTTTGATATTTATGTCATTTTACCACATATCTTCTTTCAGTCTATTTAAATGATTCCCACTCTTGTACCTCTCTATACTTTCTCAATTTGAACTATAATTTTGATGCCTGTGTCAGCTGCTATACCGACATTAATACCCACACACTATATGTGGAATGTAATAGAGTTTTTTTATGGTGACAGGAAGATCACTTCACGCCAAGTGCTCTGCATTGTAATCAGAGAGAGGATATAATGATATATTTACCCTCTCAAATGCATCCGAAAGTATAGTGACCATCAGATCCCATTTCATAGGACTAGCCCGTCATTCAGTTTGAAGACATAGGAATCTTCTCCCACTCAGGACATGATTCCATCCTTAGGCAGAATGTTTGCTATTCTTGTTTCACTAGGTATGCAGCGCCCTGTTGCTGTAATGAATGTAGTCAGACCAGTATACTAAATGTGCGTGTTCGTTCCAGTCGAAGATATTGAACAACACTGTAGCACTTTTCAGTACATTTTACTTATACATAAAACTACATAAACACATTAACCATTAAGCACGTAATTAACAATTGTTTCATGAACACCTGTTAGCCATCAAACTCGTCTGATCTGAATGCAAGTTATTCTGCTCTAGTTAAGAACTAATTTCTATGGAAGACTAGTTACAGCACTTGATTGGGAATGCAGTGCTGTTTGTTTTGGTGTCCATGTCACATAGTGCCTGACACTTGTGTTTTACAACACTACTTTGAAAGAGTTTTGGAGGAACACCAGATCTTCACTACTGCATCGCTGTGGAAGATGAGGTTAATTGTGTAGGTCACCACCTTCAGGCAGTTGTTTGGAAATGGTCCACAATACTCCTAACTCTTCCAGTTTCCATATGTCGTGATGTCTTCCTAGTTTTTGTCAGTAACAAACATCACCTCCGTGTTTCATTTCTACCATTCGGTGTGTTGTGGGCGAGACCAGTTTACACGATGGAATCTTCAGCTTACTGTGAGGGCCAATGGACTGAAACCTGATAATGTCAGTTTAGGACCTGACACAGGCCTCGAAGCCATGGTATTAAAACAAAGTGTGTAGAGGTGTACATATCTGTGGTCATAGGCTGCTTTGATGTACTACAGCTGAAACCACTGTATTAAACAGCTTATGAAGGAACAACACAGGATCCTTCCCTTGTGACTGATAATGTGTTGGATATGGTCTTCCTCCAGTTCAGGGCACAAAACTTTACACCAATCTATGCAAGCGACTTAGAGTACTGGCCACCTACTCCAATGAAGTGATAAGTGTACATGAAATATTCTCGATGTCAACATGCAGATAGTATTTGTTTTTCGATGTCTCAGAATAGAGAGACACGGTAAAATCTTATAGCAGGTTCTATTACAAAGGGTGGTAAGACTGGTCAAAGTGTGGATGCACATAGTTCACAGTTTTTTACCTACTCTGGATCTTACAAAGTCATGACGATTAGTACTAAACGATTGTATAGATCCAGAATGAGATTTTCACTCTGCAGCGGAGTGTGCGCTGATATGAAACTTCCTGGCAGATTAAAACTGTGTGCCCGACCGAGACTCTAACTCGGGGCCTTTGCCTTTCGCGGGCAAGTGCTCTACCAACTGAGCTACCGACGCACGACTCACGCTCGGTACTCACAGCTTTACTTCTGCCAGTACCTCGTCTCATACCTTCCAAACTTTACTGAAGCTCTCCTGCGAACCTTGCAGAACTAGCACTCCTGAAAGAAAGGATACTGCGGAGACATGGCTTAGCCACAGCCTGGGGGATGTTTCCAGGATGAGATTTTCACTCTGCAGCGGAGTATGCGCTGATATGCTGTGTGGCTCGGGCGTGAGTCGTGCTTCGATTGCTCAGTTGGTAGAGCACTTGCCCGCGAAAGGCAAAGGTCCCGAGTTAGAGTCTCGGTCGGGCACACAGTTTTAATCTGCCAGGAAGACTGTATAGATGTTGATCTGTATCGGCATATCATACATCTCTATTGAATTTAATGCCCTCGTGCATACGTGGAACGCTCTCAAACTATACTGAAGTTGGTCAAAAATCTAATAGAATTCGACTATATATTCTCGTGGAATCATTGCTGTTTTTGTTATTATCATCGCAATTGTGTGTTTAAAAATAGGTGTTACTGTGAGTCCTGTGTTATTTCATACTTCGTATTCACTTTTCATAAAGTAGACAATTTGAATTATAGCTCTTTCTGGAACCTACAAATCATAGTGTTTTTCCCTAAATGTGAGTATATTGTGTGAAAAAGGCTGTTCTGTGATGATCAAATTGTTAACAAAACTAGAATGCAAGAATCTGCTGCTATTACGATTGATTGTCTGCTGGTTGACAGAAACCTTACACATCATTCGCTAGAGGAAAGTTCTGGAGGAAAACAAATCTGAGATATAATCACACGTAGGGTATTTACTTCTCATGTATCAGAGGAATCAAAAAAAATGGTTCAAATGGCTCTGAGCACTATGGGACTCAACATCTTAGGTCATAAGTCCCCTAGAACTTAGAACTACTTAAACCTAACTAACCTAAGGACATCACACACACCCATGCCCGAGGCAGGATTCGAACCTGCGACCATAGCAGTCCTGCGGTTCCGGACTGCAGCGCCAGAACCGCTAGACCACCGCGGCCGGCCCTCAGAGGAATCTTACAGGGTTCTCTACTAGGTGATGTTTGGAGGTTCTGCTACACGACACGCTGTCACGGTTTGTTTTCATAAACGCTAGATCGGTATCGCACTGCAATGGCAAAATGGAATCTGACTTAGTGGACAGGACAACCACAGCCTCTTGAATTATAACTTGTTGTGGCTTGGTTGGTTTGAGACAGGGGACCAAACAGTCAGGTCATTGGTCCCATCGAACTGTCCCGGATAGGGAAGGAAATAGGCTGTGCACTTTCAATGGAACCATCCCTGCATTTGTCTGAAGTGCTGTAGGGAGAGCACGGAGAACCTAAATCAGGAAGGCTGCATGCAAGTTTGAAACACTGTTTCCCTGAATGCGAGTGTAGTGTGCTAACCACTAACTTGTTGTTGTCAAACATAAAGTGATTGTGATTGTCCTGTCATGTACACAAATGTTTGCAGAGGCTGTATTCTGTAACGTTATTTCACATGTACAGGGCTATTACAAATGATTGAAGCGATTTCATAAATTCACTGTAGCTCCAGTCATTGACATATGGTCACGACACACTACAGATACGTAGAAAAACTCATAAAGTTTTGTTCGGCTGAAGCCGCACTTCAGGTTTCTGCCGTCAGAGTGCTCGAGAGCGCAGTGAGACAAAATGGCGACAGGAGCCGAGAAAGCGTATATCGTGCTTGAAATGCACTCACATTAGTCAGTCAAAACAGTGCAACGACACTTCAGGACGAAGTTAAACAAAGATCCACCAACTGCTAACTCCATTCGGCGATGGTATGCGCAGTTTAAAGCTTCTGGATGCCCCTGTAATGGGGAAATCAACGGGTCGGCCTGCAGTGAGCGAAGAAACGGTTGAACGCGTGCGGGCAAGTTTCACGCGTAGCCCGCGGAAAATTGGCTCATGCCACAACTGGAGACCGACAGCACCGACTTCATCTTTCAACAGGATGGTGCTCCACCGCACTTCCATCATGATGTTCGGCATTTCTTAAACAGGAGATTGGAAAACCGATGGATCGGTCGTGGTGGAGATCATGATCAGCAATTCATGTCATGGCCTCCACGCTCTCCCGACTTAACCCCATGCGATTTCTTTCTGTGGGGTTATGTGAAAGATTCAGTGATTAAACCTCCTCTACCAAGAAACGTGCCAGAACTGCGAGCTCACATCAACGATGCTTTCGAACTCATTGATGGGGACATGCTGTGCCCAGTGTGGGAGGAACTTGATTATCGGCTTGATGTCTGCCTCATCACTAAAGGGGCACATATCGAACATTTGTGAATGCCTAAAAAAACTTTTTGAGTTTTTGTATGTGTGTGCAAAGCATTTTGAAAATATCTCAAATGATAAAGTTATTGTAGAGCTGTGAAATCGCTTCAATCATTTGTAATAACCCTGTATGAAATGTCTGTAGTACACATGTTCATGGCAGTTGATTTACAGACGCTATGTTAAACATGAGGGACACTATCAAGACATGTAATTTGTCCGTCAAGTTGAAGGAAATTGCTTAACGTAGACGTTGTTTCTTTGGAGTTTAAATTCCCACTTTATCTTTATTACAATGATGGTTTCGGAATAACGAGGACATTCTATAATGATAGTTAGTTTCGGCACCAAAGTAATGGAAGATTTTTTCTATTTTGCACTGGATGGAGATGTGTATTCTGACTTCAGCAGTTTGGTCATCTGTAATCGGCGGCGGTGCTGTAGTTTATTTTTTCACTTATTTCGATGTCGCAAGATAATGGGAGGCAGGGGAACAAGGAGTTTGGATTGTATCCTACAGTTAAATGAAAAAACCATACCGAATTTGCTCGTAAGACTAAAAGAAAGCAATAGATGGTCATTTATTATCGTCGCGATTGAATTTTTAATAGATGCTCGCTTATAGGAGGTGCATTGACATTAAATACACGTGTTGCCCTCAACTATTGCAGAATGGCATGCAGCTGTCGGGAGGGATGGGCCCAATGTCGCGTGTGGTGTCCCAATCCAGCTGTGCTCTGGTAAGGACATGGTTACCTTTCAGACGGCCAAGCGAATTGTAGTACTGGTGCCCATCATTTATCTCATTTTGTTTAGGGGTCGTTGTCACTTTTTGTGTTTAGCGCACAGTCGCCACCACCACTTCCCAACCACGTACTCCAGTAGGGGCTTATTCGGCTTAAGACTCTGCCACCATATCGGTGGAAGGCTGCTGTCGACATAGAAGCCTTCCGGAAGTGGTAGCAGTTGGACATTTGGAAAAGTCTGCATTGCAATCGTAGTTGGAGGAAGGGAGGCAGTGGTAGCGGTGAGTGGAGGTAGGAGCAGCTCTAATTTCAATAGTTTCTGACTGCACATCAGGAGAACGCTCGTTCAACTATCGCCCCTCTCTCCTGTTGTAGCCTTTTGAGATGACGATTTTCGGTTATCCCCTGTACATATGTTGCATTGTGACTTGTTGATAACAGTTTTGGTAGTTTGTATTGGCTTTCATTACGTGAGCTGCAGGGTGGTTTTCGAGAAATGCAGGTGGAGGCGACTGTAGCGAACTTCGACATCAAACAGAGACGGATACAGTTCTCAGATGTATGTTTACAGCTATACGCTTATTAAACCCCTCTCTGCCCAACACCAGCATCCCAGTAGCTGAACTCAATTCCTGCCAAAACCTGAAGGTAGTACCTTCGGTTCCAGCCTTTTCCCAGCCAGTTAGTAGTTGAAGGGTAGAGACTGAGTATGTCTGCCATTAGTTTCGAGTGCTGTTGTGTAATTTTTTCCCAGGAGGATAATACCAGTTGTACGTTATCGCCAATTATTGCACTGTATTGCGATTTTAGGCGCTCCTTGTGTAGTGCTATGCATATAGTTGCATAACTAGGACTTATGTTTGTAATTAATTACGTAATTAGGACAGTTTCCCAACCAAAATAAATAATGTGCACAACCTAACCTTCCTTCCCAGCATGTGGACCGTGTGCATGTGTTGCGAGGTGCAATTTTGCCTCCTGTTCAGAAACACCAGAATTCAAGTCTCTCAAAGGGTACCGCCATTTTTAATTTCCTGCCAATCCAAAGTGCTCTCATCAATGCTTTTGGTAGACGGATTAAACTTGTGGAAGTTTAAAGGCAAGTATCCTCTGGAATTGTTACTTTGTAGATTAAAGGGTCGATATGCTACAACTTTGAGGAGTAACTGATAGTTAGGTGACCTGATTCTTAACAGTCAAAAGTGGTTAAATGTGTTCTTTACATTGAGTCATGTTTGCTTCTGGAATTTTATGAGCTTTTTTTAGTTCCATCTTAAGGGATTGAAGTACTACTTTGCTCAATGGAGGTTGTTTCAGAAAATTGTTTTAATATTGTTGTTTAAATGTTTTTCTGTGTTGCTTTTTGATAAGCTCTTGTGAGAGGATGTTAGTAAACAAAAGAAAAGGATTTCAGAGTAAGATGAAACTGATTAACTAATGCCTGTTGTACCTTGAATAAATAATAATATTTTACCTTTTGGAGCGCTCAATTACACGGTCATCAGCGCTCGTACGAAGTACCAATTCTTACACAGCCCAAAATTTTTAGACTGTCCAATCTAGCCACTGTCACGAATGATGATGATGAAGAAATGATGAGGACTACACAGATACACAGTCCCCGGGCGGAGAAAATTCCCGCCTTAAACAAAGGAAGTTGATTGACACTTGCCTTTAAAAAAAATTAATGAAATGGTGGGGCATGGTGTAAACTGTTCACCAAGATACAGAAAAGATTGTTGGGCCTCTCTAATTTAATAAACTTTTGCAATAAGTAGTGTTAGATTTTCAGTGTACAACCAGACTGGTCTACCTCCACACTCAATCTCTGCCTTTCACCAGCAAACAATTGAAGACATAGGATACAAGAGCTATTCTGACATGAAAATTTTCGTGAAGGAGAGGAGTTGGTGGAGGGCCACATCAAACCACACAAAAGACTGATGACTCAAAAAAAAATGGTTGTAATTATGTCACTGACTCGCTTTAAAAGTGTCTGCTCCATTCTCATCCGAAATGCTGGAAGATGAAATAATGCTGTCTTGGATACAAGTCCGATAGATGATGGAAAACAAAAAAGGACCCTTCCGTATTTCCTGCTCTTCAGTCAAGATGGTTCAAAGCCTTTTGGTTTATGTACAGCCTGGTCGATTGTCTTTAGCTTTAAAAAATGTGTTTCACGTTAGAGAATCGTAGGTTGTTATTACTCTGAAGTCTTGGGAAAGGCTCAGCAACATGCATTGAAATACTGAGAGGTGGAAGGCCATTCTCTCAATTCAACAACATTGTCAATCAGATTAACGTTCACATTTTAGGTCACGACCTCTATGTTCCTCAGTACCACTTTTGGTATGTGTGGTTTATGAATTTTACATGCGCAAATGTTGGGCAGAATGTTCTTACATCTGCATGTATAACCTTTAGATATCTTGTACAGGAGGGGCCACAGTGAAAGCGATGAGGAACCTGGAGAGAGATGGATTGGGGGCCACAAGTGCTTAGTGCAGTGGCCAGGCTGTGTGAGTTATTCTGCGAAGCAGCACTCAGTGGGTCGTTCCTGCAGAAGGACTTCTGGCCGTAACACCCTCCTCGGTTTGCTTGGGGTCGGACAGGAGGCACCGGCTAGCCTGGGCCAGACGGCAGCCTGGAAGTGGAGGCTTGCTCCTCCAGCGTGAAAATCCCGGTGCTGTGTCTGGATTGGCTAGCAGGCCAACAGAAGAGCTAAGAGGGGAGATTCAATGAGTAGAGGACGGTTAGATTGGTTTGTGCAATGTGAGAGCGGTTTCGGTTTTGCCATTTCGGCTAATATACCGAGGCTTCGTGGATACTGGCTATGTTTCACTGACTTCTTCGTTTCCTGGTTATCCCCTGGTGCCGAACTACAAGTCTTTCGCTAGTGGCGGAGACTTGTGATGTGTATCTTGTGGTGGACTAAGAACCAGCGGCAGTTTCCAGCTGTACCGACAGCGGAACTGCATATCATCTCGGACATACCGTGTGTCAAGAAGGTGAACGTATTCGTCCTGAGTCGGGCGTCTGACGTCTGACAATTTCAGTGTGCACCGTCGTGCTTGTGAGTCAGATTGGTAATGGCTAGACCAGCGAACATGTGCACCTGACAAAGAGATATGGCGGGATATCAGGGCTCTGACAAGGAAGATTCCCGCTTTCTAATAATCAGAAAGACAGACCGCGTAGTTTGCTGCAGAGCGCCGCTTCTCGCCCACTGCACGCCGTTTTCTGCTGTCACCTGAATCAAGGTGAGAGAGTGAAGTGTACCTGCACCGTTGTAGGACTGTTAACTGATATTCATAGCTCCATGTCCTCAGGTGAACCTTAGTTTGTAGCATACTTGGCGGTAGTTGATTCCATTTGATTACAGCTGTGCCTCACAGTGGATTAATGTAAACAAAGTCAGTTTGCGTTGTAGAAGGGATTAATTCAGGGTGGAATTTGTATAGCTTTCACCCGAATGTATGCTTTGCCAGTCAAACGCTATTCCTTTCCAGATTTGTGTTTGTCATTTTCATCAGCTAGTTGTAGTTACTAAAGGATTAATAAAAACTTATCTTTATTATTTATCCTTAAATACGTCATTGTTCTCATTCATATTGCCTCAACTATTCAAAGGTTTTATTTTATTGTAGTGGTATAGGGGTATACCACCTATTTAATGTTCAGTTTTGTTAAACTAATTGATTATTAATTTAAGTTCTGAATGTAGCCACAGCCATAGACCACAGGAGTGCAATGATCAGTTCACTAATTCATATAAAAAAAAAACTAAGGGTGCCGTTCACGATCTGAAGATTACTAAGAAGATAATACTTATGTTTGTGTAAAAATAATAACATTTAGTGTCATTCAGACATATAATTATGATTAAAGCAAGCGGCGGCCTGCGATACAATACAATTAGGTTATAAAACAGGCGAAGGCATACTGCGCTCAATGGCCACAAATCATCAGCGGGCCTACAAACGTAGATGGAATGACATAAAAATATACTGCTCACTTACGTAACGTGGAAATTGGAATTCTGTGTAAGTCTCTATGGGACCAGACTGCTGAGTTCGTCGGTCCCTAGGCTTACACACTGCTTGAACTTGAAGGACAACACACACACACACATTCCTGAGGGAGGACTCGAATCTCCTGCGGGGGTAGCCGCGCGGACCGTGACAAGGCCGCTCAGAGCGCGCGGCTGACCCGAACAGCTATGTAACGTGCGAACAGCATCTTCGGCAGCAAGTTTGGGCAACCGGCGGCCAGCGGGCCGTATGTGGCCTGTTTGTGTTTACAATCTGGCCTTCAGACGAAATTCGTGGTAGAGTAAGCGACTTGTTGCAGAATCTGCAACACAGGTGCTTAAGACAGCTCGTAAAAAACGTCTTTATGTAAAGAAACAACATTCACGACGGATAAACAAATGTAAACATCTGAATGCAAGGTGAACATAAAATAGATGTATTTTCAAAGACGAGTGTTTTCAGACATAATTTGTTGACATGACGTGTCGGGAAGGGGTGGCATTCATATGAGTAGCCCAGATGCAGAAACCGCTGTATGCAATATTTGTCGATTTGAGCTGAGCACGCTACCGTATAGATTTTTTTCAGCGCCTTCACGATGGAATAGGTTTCAGGGTACCAAATCCACTGTAAATGTTTGAAACTGACTTTGGAAAATCGTGTTCTGTTGTAAAAGCCGCTAACTGCACGTTCTGTGCGGTTGCAAAGCCCGCTAAATATCCAGTGTTTGCGAAACCCGTCAAGTTGAACAGGCATGGCAGATGTGCCGTATCTGGATGCAAAGTGCGCCAACTGACACCAGAGTTACTAATCTAGACCTTTCAGTTTGTTATTATCAGACGGGATATTTTTCTTATTGCGAACTAGATTGGCTGTGCTGCAGTGAACGAGTACGCAACAATGCAGCTCTCGCTATTGATGCTTTGTCGAAATATTCTCTGGTAAGCACAGTTCAGTTGGTCAGTAGGATGTTTGTTATATTTGCGTGAGTCTTTTGATGAAAACAAGTCGTTTTGTGGGCGGCTTAAATGAAGAAGATGGCACAAACGAAGTGGGAGTAATTGAAATAATAGGAATTTTGCAAAAAGTCGAACCCAGTAGATGAAAATAACCAGAACGAGACCGAGGATGACGGTCCCTACCGCAAAAGTAAGAGGCGTCCTGATCACTGGAGAAGAAATTTTTCCAAAATAGAAAGGTAAGAACATCAGAAGTATTATTAAAAGCCGGCCGGGTTAGCCTAGCGGCTCTAGGCGCTACAGCCTGGTTCGAATCCTGCCTCGGGCATGGATGTGTGTTATGTCCTTAGGTTAGTTACGTTTAAGTAGTTCTAAGTTCTAGGGGACTGATGACCTCAGCAGTTAAGCTCCACAGTGCTCAGAGCCATTTGAACCATTTTATTATTAAAACAATGTAATGCACTGAAAACTGTGGTGGCACTTATTGTTGTGACATACGTGGAAGGTTTACTGTAAGTTACTGATAACTGGCATTTCCAGATTCAAAAAGGCAAAAGAGTCCTGCTCAGGAAAAACGAAAACAAGAAGATTTGTAAAATTCGTGGAGAGCAGTTCTACAACTTTGAAGCTGGAGGAAGGATGAGCACCCTGGCCCAACACCAGTCACAAATGGTGTAGAACTTTAAACTCGGAGACGTTAAAAGTTCCACTTTGGCGAAGACTGACTAACGACAAACTCTAAACGAGGTGTTAGACGAGCAGGAAGACACCCACTGAGTTGCTCCTGCTGCTGCCAACCATCAGAAGAAGCCGAAAAGATTTTCATTTGGTGGGCACCATTGAAGTCGGCGTCACATAAAAGCAATTTTCAGCTAATTTCATTTTCCAGAATATTTTGTCGCTGTTTTATTTAAGATACAAATTTCCGCCAATTTTATTATTTTCTAAACTATTATCGGTGATTTACTAATTGTAGTGGGACGCGAAATTGAAGCGTCACCCATCCACCAGTGTCAGCCCAGTTTGCAGGTGAATATAAGTTTAAATTAGTGTTTTGTTTATGTATTTTGTAATATTTGTAATGGTTGTGAATTATCTAAAGTTTTGTATTTTTTTATGTTTCATGCACGGAGAAGGCGGCGCAACGAACGGAGACAGCATCTTCACTGCCGGGACCAGAGAGAATATTGCTGGCCACTATACGTCGCGGGTCGACAGCCAAAGAGCAACAGAAGATCCTGGAACCGAGTTGTTGCGTCATGCTTCTAAAAACTGAAAAAATAAGAATTTGTAATGTTTCTACAACAATGACGTCATAGTAAGTTTAATCATGTTGTAAATGTTCAGTCCTATCTTGTCAAGGCTCAGGTTCACGTCTATATGTAGTATATAGGAAGATAATAAACTAGTGTATACTACAAAAGTTTAAATACCTGTTCCGAGAATTTATTTATGAAGAATTATATTAAGGAAGGAGCATTACTGATTTATTTGACAAGATTATTAAATTTGACAACGTTCATCGCGAGTTTGAGTCTTAAAAGTTTATTCAATGTGGTTTTAATATTTATTAAAGCAGATAACTTGCATTAATATAATGTCTGAGAAGAAACAAACGACATCTAAATTGAAAAAAGTTTGCACAAAACAATTCGACTGAGTGACGTAATTCTGCGCATACGACTCAAATGATGATGTTTTAATTACAGTTTCGTTCAAGAACCATTCAGAGACAACTTTAAAAAGAATTTAAATAATTTTGAAGTGTTTCGTAACTGACGTAGGTGACGAAGCCTGCACATGGTCATATGTCAAAAGAAAATCATTTATACAAAACTTACGTCGTTACACTACACCGTGGCGACCTTATAAACAGGACTTGTGTACAACTTAGGCACACAGGTAAGAAACAATTAAAACATCAAGAGTCCTTCGTAAGTCAACGTGAGTCTTCGTGGAGCCTTCAACAGCCAGCGGCGACTTCGTGGGTGTGGGCATCTGACGGAGCGCAGTCAAGCAGTACGGTCACGCAGTTATTCCACGAGAAGGCGCATCTGTTGGGCAGAAGATGAACGCTGCAAACCCTGACAACCTTTTCCTCCCTAAGCTAACAGGCCCAGTACGTCAGCTGGGGGGCGTTCCTACGGCTGGTATTAGAGGTGTTGCTGAGGGCTTCACCTGTCTACGGTGGGGCCGGGCGTGGTTGCAGCCAGTGAGGTCTCCGGTGTTCGACTCAGCGTCCTGCCGGTTGCGGAAGCGGGTTCGCAGCATCTCAGCAGCTGCATCGACGGCTGTTACTTCTGCAGGCCATAGCAGCACACTGATCACCGAGAACTACAAACTGCAATATTAGTGTCCGGTGAGTCTGTTTTAAGTTGGAAGTGGAGTGTTGTACATAGAGAGTGTGCTTTTAATAGGATTGTTGATTACAAGTCTGCGTGTGCAACTAGTTAATATCTTACAATAATGTCGGGAAGTGAAATGTCAGACGAAGAGCAATCTGTGTCCGATAGGAGCATGAGATCCCTTTTTGGGGCGATCGCTAAATTAAAACAATCTAACGAAGAATCTACGGCTAGATTAAAAGAGGAACTTAAAGGGGAGTTAACAAAATCTACAGACAGGTTAGAGGACTATCTTAATGAAACCAGTCGAGAATTAAGTGAGCTAACAAAATCTACAGACAGGTTAGAGGAACATCTTAATGAAACTAGTCGAGAATTAATTGAGCTAACAAAATCTACAGACAGGTTAGAAGAACATCTTAATGAAACCAGTCGAGAATTAAATGAGCTAACAAAATCTACAGACAGGTTAGAAGAACATCTTAATGAAACCAGTCGAGAATTAAATGAGCTAACAAAATCTACAGACAGGTTACAGGAAGATCTTAATGAAACCAGTCTAGAATTAAGTGATACAATAGAGGCTTCTGAAGTTGAAATTCAGGAAAACTAGTAGGACTTAGTAATAAGATTGCTGATAATTGTAAAAGGTTAGAAGAACATATCCAGGAATCGCGTGAGGAAAAAGCTCGCATGCGAAATGATATTACTGACTTAACGAAGAGACTAGACAATGTCAATGTCTTAGTTTTAAGGAAATAGAGAAAAATAACGATAAGTTACGAGATGAATTTTCTATGCAAACAGAAACTGTTCGTAGAGAATTATTAGAATCTATTAAAGAGGTTTCTACCAAACCTGTAGAGATTTCTTCAATAGATAATGTAGAATTAGAGTTATATTAACTCATCGAGTAGAAAAAGATCATACTGAAATAGAAAACATGACATTTTTAATTACTGAAATATGCAGTAACCTTGAGACTTTCAAAGATAATAACATTGACGAAGGTACAGAGCGCTCACATCGTGAACACAGTGAAGAATCGATATTAGCTAACCGTGTATCCAATACAGAAATGGGAATACAGGAAATTACTAAACGGTTATCGGAATTAGATAATAATGAAAACATTTCAAGTAGTAGAAGTAATAACGTAATCAGAGACAACAGTCGCATCGTGTTTGCTAGCTCGGACGACAACAATACAAATAAAGAAATCACGGCAAGCAAATCCGACGCAGCTCCGTTTCTGCAATCTAAACAAAATCCAACTAAGTCTCTCACAGAATGTTGGGATGATATAACGACAAATTCAAATGTAGCAAGTCGATTTCCTGTATTCAAACCAGGAGGCGAACTTCACCCTATAATCTTTATAAAAGCTTTTGAAACTTCATTATCTCCTAAATGGAGTAATGAAAAACGGATTCAATTTGTAATAGGACATTTAGAAGCAGACGCTGCGGAATGGACAGTACTGCATAGAACTGAATTTAGGGACTGGGATGGTTTTGTTAAGCAGTTTAAACAAAATTATTGGTCAAGAAGAAAACAACAACAGTTAACTTTAGAGTTGTTAGACCCTCCTCCTTATTCTAAATGGTGGGGAGGTTATAGGAATTATTTCGAATGGCATTTAAACCGTGCTAAATTAATTGAAGAGCCAATTATTGAAAGTCATCTAATACGAGTCCTAATTAGTAGGTTAGCGTATTATGTACAGCAAAGAATGATAGAAAGGGAATGGTCACAACCTTGTGAATTATTAGGATATTTAGAACAGTTACATATACTTAATAGAGAACGGGAAGACGAAAAATTTAGATTTGCTAGAAATGACAATTCTCGAAATAATAATAATTCAGAACCACGAAAATATAACAACAACAATCATAGCCGGTTTTGTTATATAAAACGTCAATCTAAAGATAAAGTGAGCCAAAAAAATCGGGGTAATAACTCAAAAATGTGGAAATTACACAACAACGATAATGAGATAAATCATCCTCAAGTAATTAACGAAGGTCAAGTTGTAGGTGACGTTATCATAGAAAGTTCGGAAAACTAGTAAAGTCCTTTAGTACGGGTCGACTAAAGGGAACTGTTAGTCAAAATTATACAAGACCTAATTGCAATTTATCATTAAGCTGCCAAAAGGAAGGTGATTGGCAACAAGATTTACTTCATGAAGACAATCAGATAAGGGAGAATATAACTTATAAACCCATTATTAAAGGTTATATTAAAGATACCGAAGTAAATATTATAATCGATTCGGGTAGCGAAGTAAATATTTTATCTAAAGAATTACTTCAACTTACCGAGAGAGGTGGCGCAGTGGTTAGACACTGGACTCGCATTCGGGAGGACGACGGTTCAATCCCGCGTTCGGCCATCCTGATTTAGGTTTTCCGTGATTTCCCTAAATCGCTCCAGGCAAATGCCGGGATGGTTCCTTTCAAAGGGCACGGCCGACATCCTTCCCCTTCCTTCCCTAATCCGATGAGACCGATGACCTCGCTGTCTGGTCTCCTTCCCCGAAACAACCAACCAACTTCAACTTAAAAGGAAATATTGGAATTTCCCAACCTTGCCTGTAACTGGGGTGAAAATTATAGGAGTTACTGGTAAAAGAAGTCAAAATATTACTGAGGAAGTTTATTTAGCTTTTGAAATTTCTAAACAATTAATTTCTCACTCTGTACTTGTCGTAGCCAACTTAAATGTGGCCATAATTTTAGGTATAGATTGGTTGTGTAAATATAAAGCTATATTAGATTTTAAAGACTGTTCCTTAACCATCCATAAGGAGGCATGTGCTTTTGAAGTGAGGTTTTCTAATAATCAAGTACCTGAATATTGCTGCGAATCCTTACAGATTAAGTACACACAGACCATGAACCTATTAATAGATTCTAGTGATCTTGAATATGAAGTATACCAATGTGAGGCTAGTAATAGTATCGAAACCGAAGTGAAAGAAAAATGTTATTCCACGAATTGTCTATCCGAGCAAGAAAAGGAAGATCTGGAATCTTTATTGTTAGAATTTAGAGCCGTCTTCTCAGATGAACCGGGGAGGATCAAAGATTACGTTTGTAAACTTAAGATTAAAGATCGAAAACCATTCTTTAAGAAACCTTATCCTATTCCAGTACAATTCAAAGAACCGGCTAGTAGAGAAATAGGTAAAATGGTAGAACAAAGTATTATCGAACGATCATGTAGTGCTTTTAACAGTCCTTTGTGAGTAGTTAAGAAAGCTACTGGTGGGCTACGACTGGTACTGGATGCGCGTGAATTAAACAAAATTATAGAGATGGAAAGAGACAGACCTATTCCTATTGAGGAGGTACTTCTTAAGATGCTGGTTCTCGTTATATGAGTACAATGGATTTAACTGCTGGCTACCATCAAGTCATATTACACCCAGGTTCACGGCAATATGCGGCTTTTCTTTTTGAAGGCAGATCATATCAGTTCCAAGTTTTACCTTTTGGACTTAATATATCAATGTCAACTTTCATTAGGGCGTTAGATTCTGCTTTGGGTCAGCAATTATTACAAAAGATTGTTTTATATGTAGATGATATTTTGGTAGCCACTAAAACGTGGGAAGAACACGTAATGATATTACGGGAATTGTTTGACGGTTTGACAGAGGAATTACTTTAAAATTATATAAGTCTTACTTTGGAAAGGAGGAAGTGAGATTTTTTGGGGCATATAGTGGACAGTAAAGGTATTAGGCCACACCCAGCACGTATTGAAGCTATTGCTCGATGCCCGAGTCCTAGAAATCGGAAACAACTGAAATCATTCTTAGGAATGGTAGGATTCTGAGAAGATTTCACCCAGGGCCGGATATTGTTAATCCTAAATTACTCGATCTATTAAAAGAGAAATCAGTATGTTTCTGGGGAAAAGAGTAAGAGGAAGTTTTTAATAAGATGAAAAGAGCATTAACAGAAGCTAAAATGTTATACCATCCAGATTTCAATCAGGACTTTTGTATGTGTACGGATGCCTCTCATTATGGTGTGTCTTGCGTAATATTCCAATGTGATCTGACCAATGAAAAGGGATTATATCAGCCTATTGGATTCGCTAGTAGAACTTTAAATAAACATGAAATATATTATTTTTTAAGCGAGAAGGAAGCTCTCGCAGTTGTATGGGGTTTTCAAAGATTTAGAGGATTATTAATTGGAAGAAAAACAATTGTACATACTTATCGTTAGGCTTTAACCTTTTTAAACAATTGTCGGTTACTTCACCGTAGATTATTACGTTGGATATTATGCGTGCAAGAATTTCAGTACGAAATTAGGTATATAAAAGGATCTCAAAATGTAGTTTCGGATGCTTTGTCGAAACTTCCAGCAGGAATGGAGAATATTAACAGTGCGGAAGAACCAGGAACAAATTACATGTTTATTTCCTTTTAACTCAGGAGAACGAACATAAGGTTAAACGGATAGTAACTGCTATTAGATGCAATCAAAGAAATGACGATCAATATAGGGAACTTACACAAAACCTTAATAATGGGGACGAAACAGTTAACACCCGGGGTGTGTGGTTATATTTCAACGACTTGTTGTATTGGAAAGCACAGAGGGAACACCAAAGATGGAAAATCTGCATTCAGAAAACTATTGTGTACGAATTAATTATTTATATTCATGAAGGTTACGGGCATTTTGGAATTCATGAATGTATTAAACATCTATTGAAGTATTATTATTTCAAAAATATGTCCCGTATTGTGAGAAGTATTATTAGGACTTGTGAAACCTGTCAAAAGCTTAGTTAATAACAAATCTAAGCGTTATAAATTATAAGCTGTAATTCCTTGAGGTCTGTGGGATCTACTATCATTAGATTTTTTCGGACCTCTGCCTCGTAGTTCAGGAGGATTTACTTATGTGTTTGTTGTAATGGAATGTTGGTCCAAACATGTGAAACTATATACTTTGAAACGAGCGAACACAGCAAGTGTTATACGCTGTCTTACTCGAAAGTACTTTGTTAACTGGGGCATTCCTTAACGACTTACGTCTGGAAACGGTAGTGCTTTTATTAGTCAAAAGTTTCAAGATATGATAAAACAACATGGAATCAAACATATATTAATTTCGAAATATAACCCTCAAAGTAATTTAGTAGAAAGAGTCATGAAAGAATTAGGACGATTATGTAGAACTTATTGTGCATATAAACATACTCGGTGGGCCAAACTAATGCCTGAATTCGAAAAGATATTAAATGAATTGCCTCATCTAACGACGGGATTATCACCTATAGAAATTTTAGGCAAACGAATTATAGGTGAGCCTTTACTAGCTGTTATACCTTGGCCACCAGTAAATGAGATCCAACATTTATTCCAAGCGACAAAGTTCGCAAACGGATTGTTAAAAATGCTGAACGGAGAATTAAAAGTTTTAATCAACATGCTATAGAACACTCATTTCAGGTAGGAGACCTTGTATTAGTACGATCTCATCCTAAAAGTTCGAAGATCAATAAGGAATGTAGAAAATTCTTCTTAATCTTTGAAGGTCCATATGTTGTTCATAAGATTGTACATCCCAAAGCGTTACTTCTTATGGAACCTTCATCAGGTGTAATTAAAGGATTATATAGGATCGATCAAATTAAATCCTTCATTCCCAAATAAATTAATACACTCCTGGAAATTGAAATAAGAACACCGTGAATTCATTGTCCCAGGAAGGAGAAACTTTATTGACACATTCCTGGGGTCAGATACATCACATGATCACACTGACAGAACCACAGGCACACAGACACAGGCAACAGAGCATGCACAATGTCGGCACTAGTACAGTGTATATCCACCTTTCGCAGCAATGCAGGCTGCTATTCCCCCCATGGAGACGATCGTAGAGATGCTGGATGTAGTCCTGTGGAACGGCTTGCCATGCCATTTCCACCTGGCGCCACAGTTGGACCAGCGTTCGTGCTGGACTTGCAGACCGCGTGAGACGACGCTTCATCCAGTCCCAAACATGCTCAATGGGGGACAGATCCGGAGATCTTGCTGGCCAGGGTAGTTGACTTACACCTTCTAGAGCACGTTGGGTGGCACGGGATACATGCGGACGTGCATTGTCCTGTTGGAACAGCAAGTTCCCTTGCCGGTCTAGGAATGGTAGAACGATGGGTTCGATGACGGTTTGGATGTACCGTGCACTATTCAGTGTCCCCTCGACGATCACCAGTGGTGTACGGCCAGTGTAGGAGATCGCTCCCCACACCATGATGCCGGGTGTTGGCCCTGTGTGCCTCGGTCGTATGCAGTCCTGATTGTGGCGCTCACCTGCACGGCGCCAAACACGCATACGACCATCAGTGGCACCAAGGCAGAAGCGACTCTCATCGCTGAAGACGACACGTCACCTTTCGTCCCTCCATTCACGCCTGTCGCGACACCACTGGAGGCGGGCTGCACGATGTTGGGGCGTGAGCGGAAGACGGCCTAACTGTGTGCGGGACCGTAGCCCGGTTGCAAATGGTCCTCGCCGATACCCCAGGAACAACAGTGTCCCTAATTTGCTGGGAAGTGGCGGTGCGGTCCCCTACGGCACTGCGTAGGATCCTACGGTCTTGGCGTGCATCCGTGCGTCGCTGCGGTCCGGTCCCAGGTCGACGGGCACGTGCACCTTCCGCCGACCACTGGCGACAACATCGATGTACTGTGGAGACCTCACGCCCCACGTGTTGAGCAATTCGGCGGTACGTCCACCCGGCCTTCCGCATGCCCACTATACGCCCTTGCTCAAAGTCCGTCAACTGCACATACGGTTCACGTCCACGCTGTCGCGGCAAGCTACCAGTGTTAAAGACTGCGATGGAGCTCCGTATGCCACGGCAAACTGGCTGACACTGACGGCGGCGGTGCACAAATGCTGCGCAGCTAGCGCCATTCGACGGCCAACACCGCGGTTCCTGGTGTGTCCGCTGTGCCGTGCGTGTGATCATTGCTTGTACAGCCCTCTCGCAGTGTCCGGAGCAAGTATGGTGGGTCTGACACACCGGTGTCAATGTGTTATTTTTTCCATTTCCAGGAGTGTATTTAGTATATGTTACATACGGACGGGAGTTCATAGTTTATTCATGTGAAGTTTTTCGTGATAGTTACGTGTTATTTTAAAGAAATTACAGGAAGTTTAAACAACTGTTCTACAATAAGCTACCGATACTTCAAAAAGGGAAAGATAACTAAAAAGGGATTTATATGGAAGAAATATTTGTTATTAGGTCAGAAGGAATTTTGTATAATTTATATTTACTCGGATAGTAGGAACCAAAGGAGATGGTTAATAATTTTAGTGACCATGGGCGTCCAGAGCTATATGGCCCACGAGAACGTAGCAGAGTGCCTTTTATAGAGATTTGTAATAGTGTTAATATAGAACACACCAAACGGGGCTCTCTCGCGTGTTTTTCCTAAATAAATTGCCATTACCCAACAAAGTGTCCGAAGGTAAAGAAAGCCGTGCCGAGATTATAAAGGAAGTTATACTTGATTTCTTCTTGACCTCAGGCATAAATAAAGCATTATTGTAAAGGACGACGTAAAGTAAATAGTACTATTAGTTATTGTGAGAAACTTATTGGTAATGTATATTTTGGAAAGAATAACTCTAGTAAAAGAATAAAACTGAAACTAACCTATCACAATTTGAACGCTCTGTCCTAGTGTAACAAAGTTGAAGAATGTACTAAATTATTATTTACAAGCAACTATTAAATGAAAAGGAGTAATCTCCATATATTCATTTATGAATTACCATAATAGCATAATTAAAAGTAAATGACAACTAGTCACAACTATATATTCATAAAAGGATTGAATCTATCTAAGAGCAAGGACTTTAGATTACGGAGAATGTGAGAAAAATGTAATACTAACAGTTAAATATTGTATACAGAAGATGTTTTATTTTCGGTTAAATCCTGACAAACTGTGCTTGTGGGTGGGGTATGTAGTGGGACGCGAAATTGAAGCGTCAACCATCCACCAGTGTCAGCCCAGTTTGCAGGTGAATATAAGTTTAAATTAGTGTTTTGTTTATGTATTTTGTAATATTTGTAATGGTTGTGAATTATCTAAAGTTTTTGTATTTTTTTATGTTTCATGTACGGAGAAGGCGGCGCAACGAACGGAGACAGCATCTTCACTGCCGGGACCAGAGAGAAAATTGCTGGCCACTATACGTCGCGGGTCGACAGCCAAAGAGCAACAGAAGATCCTGAAACCGAGTTGTTGCGTCGTGCTTCTAAAAACTGAAAAAAAAACATAATTTGTAATGTTTCTACAACAATGACGTCATAGAAAGTTTAATCATGTTGTAAATGTTCAGTCCTATCTTGTCAAGGCTCAGGTTCACGTCTATATGTAGTATATAGGAAGATAATAAACTAGTGTATACTACAAAAGTTTAAATACGTGTTCCGAGAATTTATTTATGAAGAATTATATTAAGGAAGGAGCATTACTGATTTATTTGACAAGTTTATTAATTTTGACAACGTTCATCGCGAGTTTGAGTCTTAAAAGTTTATTCACTGTGGTTTTATTATTTATTAAAGCAGATAACTTGCATTAATATAATGTCTGAGAAGAAACAAACGACATCCAAATTGAAAAAAGTTTGCACAAACCAATTTGACTGAGTGACGTAATTCTGAGCATACGACTCAAATGACGATGTTTTAATTACAGTTTCGTTCAAGAACCATTCAGAGACAACTTTAAAAAGAATTTAAATAATTTTGAAGTGTAACTGACGTAGGTGACGAAGTCTGCACATGGTAATATGTCAAAAGAAAATCATTTGTACAAAACGTACGTCGTTACACTACATAATATGCCATTCGGAACTTAATTTATCTTCTAAAACCCATTGTGATGTCGATAAAGCAATTGTATATTTTTTGAAAAAAAATCCTAATGTTGGACATTAACATTTGATCTCTTTTCGACGTTAAGTAACTCAGTTTTTTCTGGTAAAGTAATGTAACTTTAGTATTTTTATATGCCAATTTTGTGATGGTTTCAGACTTCACTTTGAAATAAAACGTATTCTATTTTAATTCGCAATAATTAAATTCCATTTTTCTGTCATTCCTAACGTATCAGCGAATAGCGAATTTTGCTACCGAATGTTCGTTTTGTAATTGTATCGATATGTTTTCAAATCCCACGAACTGTGTAAATCGGGTGCAAACACTTCTAAGACAGTTTAATAGTATAAAAATCTAATTGCAGATTTCGGCTATTAATAAAGTGTAATGATTTTTTCTCTTATTTCCAGAAAGCAAATAAAGTATTTAACATTAATAGTTTGCATGGTACGAGCTTTTCGCGTTTAACTCTGTCTCACTTATTACGCAGTTAGCGGCTTTTGTATCTGGGCTTTTCATATTGATACGTTAACCCATAAACATTAATGTCACAGACGCTATAGTTTTGACATTATGCCCTAAGTACGCTCCTGTCACGGCGCGTGACGAGGTGGCCCGCAAGGTTAGCATGTAAGCGAATCATGCCCGCGGCTCCCAAAAGGTTGCCCTTGCCTCTTATAAAGCCGGAGACGGCCAGAAACTGTACTTGTTTCTTGGGTGACTTAGACGCCTAGGGTGGGTACCGACGGCGAGAAAAGTTTTACTGTATGCCCAACCGCGCAGTTTCTGCATTACCTCAGCAAACAGTAGCGCTCTCACATCATACATGTATTACAGAACCTGGCCAAGCTTCGCAGTAGCAGAGTGCACGTGGAATCGGATATACGTTCCGATCGCCTTCTCCACTCCCCCACCTCTGTTTGTTCATCACCCCCTCCGCCACCCCTCCCCTCCCCCTGCCCACGTCGTGCCCACTACCTCGTCTCCCCTCTCTTTGTCCACAACCCCTCCCCATTTTCGCTGCTCATTTTATTGTCAACGGAACCTTGATTTGGAACTGAAGATGTTTATTACAAGTATTTAAATCTATTGGGATCATTGGTATAAGGGGTGTGAGGGACATCTCCTTATACTCGTTCTGTGAGGATAGTAGCTTCATTGGGATCATTTGTATACAGGGTACTTGCGACATCTCCTTTCACTCGATCTATGAGGATAGCTGCTTCAGTATTTCGCACAGTTTTATTCAGAAAAGCGGGTTTACTAAGTTTCGGAAGATTCAGATTCCGTAATAATATTCTAACCATAACTTCATGGATTTAACGTGTTCTGTTAAAGCCGACTTCGAGGAAGAAAACAGTGGCATATTATTGATTATACAACAATATTAAAGAGGGAAAGTATATTTGTCAGGAACAAGTTATCTAATGGTTTAACCCGCCAGGGTAGCCGAGAGCGCTGACGCGCTGCTTCCTGTACTCGGGAAGGCGCGCCGGCCCCGGATCGACTCCGCCCGGCGGATTAACGACGAGGACCGGCGTGCCAGCCATCCTGGATGTGGTTTTTGGACGGTTTTCCACATTCCGCTAGGTGAATACCGGGCTGGTCCCCACATTCCGCCTCAGTTACACGCGTCGCAGACATTTGAAACACGTTTACACTATTTCACGATTTACACTAGATGCAGACAGCTGGGGTACACTGACTCCATTTCTGAGGGTGCGGTGTGGTGGCCGGAGGGGCATCCAGTCACCCCTAAAATTAACCTTGCCACATCCGTTTCAACCACGCCGACCCTGCGATCGCTGTAGGACTCTGGCGTAAGCGAAAAAAGAAAATAACTTTTATAATGGTTTAAATATCTTACCATAATTGTTAAAACTAATTGCGAAAGAGAAATCGAAAACGCACATATTCACAACATGGCGTACACATTGTGTCCCAGTTAAGTTATGACTGGATCTGCGAATTTCCAGGCTGCAACGCTATCTCGTGGCGAGTTGCGTCATTACAATTCTTGAAGTTTCAAAAACAATTATTTGGAAAGCCAAAGGGATAGCAATGCTGCCCAAGGATTTCTGGCCGCGAATGCAATGTGCCTATCTCACACTCCTCAGAAAACGGCAGTCGAGCAGTGAGGCAACATGAATTTATTTTTAAGTTCTCCAGCGTAAAATACTGAGAGGCAGGTTCCTGATTCCTCCTCCATGACGACAGTCCATCCCACAATTTGGCCACAGCCGACTTCTGTTTCCAAAATTGAAGGTAGCAATAAAATGACATGATTATGATGCAGTTGAGGACAGTCAAGAAAACTATACTGCAATACTAAATGCAACTCCAAAAAGGGACTACAGTGACTGTTTCAAAATACTTTAAAAATGATTTCAGCTGTGTTTTGATTCACGGGATTACTATTTTGAATAAATACAGGGATTTTGTTAACATAGTCGTTGAATTGTCATTCGTAGCGTAATCTGGGACACGCTGTGGGTTCTTCCTCATACTGGGTTGTATCAGAAAACCTGTACAATGATCTTTAACCAACATGTAACCTATGTCCATCTGAATGCTCTTAGAGATTAGTGTAAAAATTTGAAGTAAATTGGTCAAGAACTTTTAGAGATTTTCATTGACAACTTTGCCCTTTGCAAGTACTCATGCGTGTATACGATATGTAATAAGTACGTGACGTAAGTCCGTTCGAGCGTTTATCAATATGAATGAATGTGACGTAAAATGGTCAAGATCTTTCGAGATTTTTGATACAACGTAAAACAACGACTTGAGTTTGTGTAATAGCTTACATAAATCAAGCAAAATGTAACACATATGGAAAAAGAAATCGTGTGATTTAAATGTAAGCTAGGATTCCTTGTCATATGTTTGTTGTTGTTGTGGTCTTCAGTCCTGAGACTGGTTTGATGCAGCTCTCCATGCTACTCTATCCTGTGCAAGCTTCTTCATCTCCCAGTACCTACTGCAACCTACATCCTTCTGGATCTGCTTAGTGTATTCATCTCTTGGTCTCCCTCTACGATTTTTACCCTCCACGCTGCCCTCCAATGCTAAATTTGTGATCCCTCGATGCCTCAGAACATGTCCTACCAACCGATCCCTTCTTCTAGTCAAGTTGTGCCACAAACTTCTCTTCTCCCCAATCCTATTCAATACCTCCTCATTAGTTACGCGATCCACCCACCTTATCTTCAGCATTCTTCTGTAGCACCACATTTCGAAAGCTTCTATTCTCTTCTTGTCCAAACTAGTTATCGTCCATGTCTCACTTCCATACATGGCTACACTCCATACAAATACTTTCAGAAACGACTTCCTGACACCTAAATCTATATTCGATGTTAACAAATTTCTCTTCTTGAGAAACGCTTTCCTTGCCATTGCCAGTCTACATTTTATATCCTCTCTACTTCGACCATCATCGGTTATTTTACTCCCTAAATAGCAAAACTCCTTTACTACTTTAAGTGTCTCATTTCCTAATCTAATTCCCTCAGCATCACCCGACTTAATTTGACTACATTCCATTATCCTCGTTTTGCTTTTGTTGATGTTCATCTTATATCCTCCTTTCAAGACACTGTCCATTCCGTTCAACTGCTCTTCCAAGTCCTTTGCTGTCTCTGACAGAATTACAATGTCATCGGCGAACCTCAAAGTTTTTACTTCTTCTCCATGAATTTTAATACCTACTCCAAATTTTTCTTTTGTTTCCTTTACTGCTTGCTCAATATACAGATTGAATAACATCGGGGAGAGGCTACAACCCTGTCTCACTCCTTTCCCAATCACTGCTTCCCTTTCATGCCCCTCGACTCTTATAACTGCCATCTGGTTTCTGTACAAATTGTAAATAGCCTTTCGCTCCCTGTATTTTACCCCTGCCACCTTCAGAATTTGAAAGAGAGTATTCCAGTCAACATTGTCAAAAGCTTTCTCTAAGTCTACAAATGCTAGAAACGTAGGTTTGCCTTTTCTTAATCTTTCTTCCAAGATAAGTCGTAAGGTCAGTATTGCCTCACGTGTTCCAACATTTCTACGGAATCCAAACTGATCTTCCCCAAGGTCGGCTTCTACCAGTTTTTCCATTCGTCTGTAAAGAATTCGCGTTAGTATTTTGCAGCTGTGACTTATTAAACTGATAGTTCGGTAACTTTCACATCTGTCAACACCTGCTTTCTTTGGGATTGGAATTATTATATTCTTCTTAAAGTCTGAGGGTATTTCGCCTGTCTCATACATCGTGCTTACCAGATGGTAGAGTTTTGTCATGACTGGCTCTCCTGAGGCCATCAGTAGTTCTAATGGAATGTTGTCTACTCCCGGGGCCTTGTTTTGACTCAGGTCTTTCAGTGCTCTGTCAAACTCTTCACGCAGTATCTTATCTCCCATTTCATCTTCATCTACATCCTCTTCCATGTCCATAATATTGTCCTCAAGTCCATCGCCCTTGTATAGACCCTCTATATACTCCTTCCACCTTTCTTCTTTCCCTTCTTTGCTTAGAACTGGGTTGCCATCTGAGCTCTTGATGTTCATACAAGTGGTTCTCTTCTCTCCAAAGGTCTCTTTAATTTTCCTGTAGGCAGTATCTATCTTACCCCTAGTGAGACAAGCCTCTACATCCTTACATTTGTCCTCTAGCCATCCCTGCTTAGCCATTTTGCACTTCCTGTCGATTTCATTTTTGAGACGTTTGTATTCCTTTTTGCCTGCTTCATTTACTGCATTTTTATATTTTCTCCTTTCATCAATTAAATTCAATATTTCTTCTGTTACCCAAGGATTTCTATTAGCCCGCGTCTTTTTATCTACTTGATCGTCTGCTGCCTTCACCACTTCATCCCTCAGAGCTACCCATTCTTCTTCTACTGTATTTCTTTCCCCCATTCCTGTCAATTGTTCCCTAATGCTCTCCCTGAAACTCTGTACAACCTCTGGTTCTTTCAGTTTATCCAGGTCCCATCTCCTTAAATTCCCACCTTTTTGCAGTTTCTTCAGTTTCAATCTGCAGTTCATAACCAATAGATTGTGGTCAGAATCTACATCTGCCCCAGGAAATGTCTTACAATTTAAAACCTGGTTCCTAAATCTCTGTCTTACCATTATATAATCTATCTGAAACCTGTCAGTATCTCCAGGCTTCTTCCATGTATACAGCTTCCTTTCATGATTCTTGAACCAAGTGTTAGCTATGATTAAGTTATGCTCTGTGCAAAATTCTACAAGGCGGCTTCCTCTTTCATTCCTTCCCCCCAATCCATATTCACCTACTATGTTTCCTTCTCTCCCTTTTCCTACTGACGAATTCCAGTCACCCATCACTATTAAATTTTCGTCTCCCTTCACTACCTGAATAATTTCTTTTATCTCGTCATACATTTCATCTATTTCTTCATCATCTGCAGAGCTAGTTGGCATATAAACTTGTACTACTGTAGTGGGCATGGGCTTTGTGTCTATCTTGGCCACAATAATGCGTTCACTATGCTGTTTGTAGTAGCTAACCCGCACTCCTATTTTTTTATTCATTATTAAACCTACTCCTGCATTACCCCTATTTGATTTTGTATTTATAACCCTGTAATCACCTGACCAAAAGTCTTGTTCCTCCTGCCACCGAACTTCACTAATTCCCACTATATCTAACTTTAACCTATCCATTTCCCTTTTTAAATTTTCTAACCTACCTGCCCGATTAAGTGATCTGACATTCCACGCTCCGATCCGTAGAACGCCAGTTTTCTTTCTCCTGATAACGACGTCCTCTTGAGTAGTCCCCGCCCGGAGATCCGAATGGGGGACTATTTTACCTCCGGAATATTTTACCCAAGAGGACGCCATCATCATTTAATCATACAGTAGAGCTGCATGTCCTCTGGAAAAATTACGGCTGTAGTTTCCCCTTGCTTTCAGCCGTTCGCAGTACCAGCACAGCAAGGCCGTTTTGGTTAATGTTACAAGGCCAGATCAGTCAATCATCCAGACTGTTGCCCCTGCAACTACTGAAAAGGCTGCTGCCCCTCTTCAGGAACCACGTGTTTGTCTGGCCTCTCAACAGATACCCCTCCGTTGTGGTTGCACCTACGGTACGGCTATCTGTATCGCTGAGGCACGCAAGCCTCCCCACCAACGGCAAGGTCCATGGTTCATGGGGGGGTCATATGTTTATTAGTTTTAATTATTTCCAGTAGTATCATCTGTGGAGAACGCCACATTGTACACCAAATGGATACGCATTTACCTAAACATGAATGCAAGAACTTGTTTCTGTCATTCAGACAAGGTAAAACCCACAGCTCTGACAGACTGAATGCCGATATATGTCATATACCTTATAACGATGGCAACTTTCGGAAAATTCAATTAGTGTTATTTGTTTACTCTTGTCGTTTACGGGCTTGTTTGAGCTATTACAGATAACACATCCCTATGTATCAGCTGTGTTAATACGGGGTGTTGAAATAGTCTCTCTGCAGTGCCGTATCATTGTTAGCCGCGCGTGCTGTATGTTTGTTCGCCTGCCTGGATTTTGCAGCAAAACAATAAACGCACAACGATACTGCAGTGATATTCTGTACCCATTCATAGGAGATCTTGTGTTAAGTGAAATACTGAACGGTTATTTTCGGCAAGATGGTGCAACCGCGCATACAGCTGGCGTTTCGACGTCTTTGATTGCTGATGTTTTTGGTGATCGCATAATTTCACAGGGACTTTGGCCTCCACGATCGCCTGACCTAACACCACCTGACTTTTTATTATGGGGTGCAGCGAAAGCAACTGTTTATAAAAACCATCCTAAATCTATCGATGAACTGAAAACTGCAAAATCCACTTTCACTAATTCCGTTACAGAAGAAATGTTACAGCTTGCATTTCGAAACATGATTAGACGATCTGAATAGTGTATTCAACAAAAAGGGTAACACTTTCAACATTTAATATGAAAATTTGTGAGTAAAAATTTATATTCAGTAAATGAAAACTTATATTTCAGTGAGTTTCATTTCAGTATATTCACTGCGGCATACGGCACGCGCGGCTAACAATCATACGGTACTGCTGAGAGACTTTTTGAACACCCCGTAGTAGCGGTGATTTGTAGGTGATATTAACGATTGTGTTTGAACCGTAATTTCGTGGTTACACCGTTCCTGACATCTAATGACTTATGAAATCCTTTTGAATGATTACGCAAAGAGAAGAAATTCCATGGTCGAGAGAGAAGCGTCGAAAAATCATCTTGCGTTAGAGGAGGTAGAAAATGTGATTGAAACAGTGGGATGCTATAGCTATATCTATAATACACTCCTGGAAATGGAAAAAAGAACACATTGACACCGGTGTGTCAGACCCACCATACTTGCTCCGGACACTGCGAAAGGGCTGTACAAGCAATGATCACACGCACGGCACAGCGGACACACCAGGAACCGCGGTGTTGTCCGTCGAATGGCGCTAGCTGCGCAGCATTTGTGCACCGCCGCCGTCAGTGTCAGCCAGTTTGCCGTGGCATACGGAGCTCCATCGCAGTCTTTAACACTGGTAGCATGCCGCGACAGCGTGGACGTGAACCGTATGTGCAGTTGACGGACTTTGAGCGAGGGCGTATAGTGGGCATGCAGGAGGCCGGGTGGACGAACCGCCGAATTGCTCAACACGTGGGGCGTGAGGTCTCCACAGTACATCGATGTTGTCGCCAGTGGTCGGCGGAAGGTGCACGTGCCCGTCGACCTGGGACCGGACCGCAGCGACGCACGGATGCACGCCGAGACCGTAGGATCCTACGCAGTGGCGTAGGGGACCGCACCGCCACTTCCCAGCAAATTAGGGACACTGTTGCTCCTGGGGTAGCGGCGAGGACCATTCGCAACCGTCTCCATGAAGCTGGGCTACGGTCCCGCACACCGTTAGGCCGTCTTCCGCTCACGCCCCAACAACGTGCAGCCCGCCTCCAGTGGTGTCGCGACAGGCGTGAATGGAGGGACGAATGGAGACGTGTCGTCTTCAACGATGAGAGTCGCTTCTGCCTTGGTGCCAATGATGGTCGTATGCGTGTTTGGCGCCGTGCAGGTGAGCGCCACAATCAGGACTGCATACGACCGAGGCACACAGGGCCAACACCCGGCATCACGGTGTGGGGAGCGATCTCCTACACTGGCCGTACACCACTGGTGATCGTCGAGGGGACACTGAATAGTGCACGGTACATCCAAACCGTCATCGAACCCATCGTTCTACCATTCCTAGACCGGCAAGGGAACTTGCTGTTCCAACAGGACAATGCACGTCCGCATGTATCCCGTGCCACCCAACGTGCTCTAGAAGGTGTAAGTCAACTATCCTGGCCAGCAAGATCTCCGGATCTGTCCCCCATTGAGCATGTTTGGGACTGGATGAAGCGTCGTCTCACGCGGTCTGCACGTCCAGCACGAACGCTGGTCCAAGTGAGGCGCCAGATGGAAATGGCATGGCAAGCCGTTCCACAGGACTACATCCAGCATCTCTACGATCGTCTCCATGGGAGAATAGCAGCCTGCATTGCTGCGAAAGGTGGATATACACTGTACTAGTGCCGACATTGTGCATACTCTGTTGCCTGTGTCTATGTGCCTGTGGTTCTGTCAGTGTGATCATGTGATGTATCTGACCCCAGGAATGTGTCAATAAAGTTTCCCCTTCCTGGGACAATGAATTCACGGTGTTCTTATTTCAATTTCCAGGAGTGTATAAACACACTATTTAATCACTTCGCATGTTTCTACCATTGCTGTAATCTGTAATTTGACAGTCCCCATTTTGTGTGTGAGCAAGGCTTTGACGCAAGTGAGATTCTGGAATCCTGTTTCAACCGCCAAAACCACGTTCGTTAACCTGTGGTGGGGCGGGGGACAACTGCCGTGCTACCACTTTGTCACCGGGGCATCCAGTGCGCCAACAGCAAATGATTAATGACAGACGCCACGTGAGTGATCAGCAGCACACACGTTAATTTGTTTGTCTCTGATGCCTCAATTAATGGACTTCCATATATATTAGCAGCGAACTTGACGTTCACGCCGCAGACGTCGCCAGATAATGCGAATCATATATAAATAGAGACACGGTGATTCATCGCCAGCATTAGTAGAGGGGCAAGTATCACTACAAAAGGACACAAAGTTGTATTGCTGACTGCAACTTTCATCACATTCACGATAATCCACGATTAACAAGAAAAGTGAAAAAAATCTCTAAACGGAGAGCATATGCTTGTACGAGGGGCATTCAGTAAGTAATATAACACTTCTTTTTCTCTGAAAGCATGTTTCTTTTATTCAGAATTCCAATACACTTAATATTCCCCACTCTTTGGCTACATAACTATTTTTCAACACAAATCTCCGTTCAATGCGACGCCCTTATGCAACCTTACTGGGAGGGGCTGTGTGCCTGCATGGTACCCCTCTACTGGTCGACGTCGACGTCTTTCTGAATCAATAACCTCCACATCATCCCACGTACTGCTTCCCGCGGAGTGCACCGTTCATTGGGTCAGACAGATGGAAGTCGGAAAATGAGAGATCCAGGCTGTAGGGTGGATGAGGAAGAACAGTCCAATGTAGTTTTAAGAGCTCTTCTAGGGTGCTCAGACTTGTGTAAGGCCTCGCTTTGTCATGGACAAGGAGAATTTCGTTTGAACTTTTGTGGCAAGAAATACACTAAAGTCATTTCTTCAATTTCATGACGGAAGCACAGTACGCTTCAAAGTTTATCGTTACACAATGAGGGAGAACACCAAACGGAGTAACCCCTCCAGAGTCCCATAAGACTGCCATCATGACTTTACCGGTGGAGGATGCGGTTTTGAGCTCTTAGAAGAGGTGGTGTGGTGCCTCTACACAGACTGCCGTTTTGTTTACGGTTCTAAGTGGTGAACCCGTGTTTCATCGTCTGTGAATATGTTCGGCAGAAGATTTTCACAGTCAGTCTCGTAGCGCACAAGAAGTGGAGCACCGACGTTCATTCGTTGCCCCATATGGTTATCTGTTAGTCGGCGAGTACCCCTACATGTGGTCCGCCCGCCTAGCGGTCTAACGCGCTCCTTCCCGAGCGAAAAGGCGTGCTGGTCCCCGGCACGAATTCGCCTGGCGGATTAGTGTCGAGATCCGGTGTGCCGGCGAGCCTGTGGATGGTTTTTAAAGCGGTTTTCCATCTACATCGGCGAATGCGGGCTGCTGCGCAAACACTGTCTCCACGTAGGCGTACACCACATTTACTCTACCAAGCTAACATTGGGGTTACACTCGTCTGGTACCAGACGATCTCGGGGGCGGGGGGAGGGTAGGGGGAGACCACTGGCGGCCGAACCGCATAGTTACCTCGGTTCGGTGTGGGGTGGCGGTGGGGTGGGTGGACTGCTGTAACCTGTTGTGCAGTTGTGAACCACTGAGGGTTACGGCGGGACATAACCTCTCCGTCGTTTCTAGGTCACCGGTTCAATACACAGCAAACACCTGTACCAGTGGAAGAGCGTATCAGCACTACCAGAGAGGCGTACAGTTGTGCAGCACGGTGTTTGATTGAGGTCTCTCGATCACCTCGTATGAAAGCGTCTGCATGTTCCGACGTTGCAGGAGTAACAGCTGTGAGCATTCGGCCGGCACAAGGAACATCGTACAAGTTTGCTGTACCTAGTTGCGATGACAGATGCCTCACCCAACGGCTCACCGTGCTTTTGTTCACTGCCAGATCTCCGTAGACATTTTGCGATGTTCTGCTCATCCACTGAAAGAAATCCAATAACAGCTCTCTGCTTCGAATGCATCTAAGTCACCCTCGCCATTTTGAAAACTACATATAGCGCCGCCACCAGTCGGAAATCAAAGAAGTTATAGGGGATGACGCACGAATATTTGACGATATCCCACAACTAATTCCGCGTTTTGTCAGCACAACTTGGCCGAGAAAAATAAATGTTGCATTGCTTTTTGAATGTCTCTCGTAGATCGAAGTTCTTAGAGGAAACATGTGAGATAATCATAGGATTAATTGTAATAACCTGAAAATCTTCGTCATAACAATTGAATTTACATAAAAAGAAACTGCTCCCAGTCTTTGTTTATATATCATTGCTATTTAACTCAAAAGACAATAATTAGGAATTGTCATTATCATACATTGCACAGAGAGAAATTCAGTTTCTTGTCGTATATCGCATTGAAAAAATCCTTATTGACATATATGAACTATCACTGGAACTTTTAGAGTCGATCGTTTGAGCTTTTTCTGTTAATTTTTATTCTCTGAAATATCTAGAAATAAGTACATAGTGGCGTTCATTTAGCATCTGCTTGGACACTACTCACACTCTTCAATTTTCGGACTAATAAAACTGTTACTTTGCGTAAGATTTTCATATGGGATGTCACAGTCACAAATTTTTTGAAGGAGTTCCATTTTATATCTTTCGTATATTACGATCGTAGTCACTTACTTCATACGATCAGCTGATTTCGGCGATGTGCTAAGTGCGTATCTACGACTACATCTCCATAATTTTACACAGTCACCAAGTACGTCTGACATTTAAATGTGTAAGTGCTTCAGTAGTAGACTCGACTTCTAAATGAAAGAAGAGGGAAGTTTGGTTACGTGCACGCTCGAAAATTGTTTCCTTAACCTGAAAATGTTAGTAGGAGAAATAATTAGTTCCGAACAAAAGGCCTTTTAGTGATTCACAGTCAGCAAAGCGTAATTTTGCAATTGCGGTTTATCGTGGATTGCATTTTAGCTGTAATTCTATGAGTAGGTATTGTCAGTTGTTTCAAATCATTCATAGCATTGATAAAAGAAAGCATACCAGAGGCAGGAATCCGATGAACCGAATATCTAATGTGTGAAACATACACTGCGGTGAGATATATTTTATGGTGAACAGCTATGAGTCAGCAGTTGTAGTGGCATCTTTATGGAAGATTTGTGACTAACAAGCAAAATTATTCCAAAACGCTTTGTATCCGACGGGTTGTAAGCCCTACCGACTATGGTCTATGAACCAAGTCGATTTATCAAAATGTCATTTTGTGGCCATAAAAATTTGTGGTTATCTGGAGAGCATGTCCAGATAATCCGAACGTAACATTGGAAACCAAGCGAGTGACTCATAGGATCTGAATGTTTTAGTATCGTGTTACGAGGGAGTTGGCGTTATCCTTCGCTGAAGCAAATCGGACTAGAGTTTCTTACCTTAGTTTATCGCGAATGACTAGATGACACGTCGTTTCCTCCTTCACCTCGACGTTCATCTAGTCTAAAGTGAATCAGTTTATTTCCATAAGTTATTCTGAAGAACAAACTATATGTGGCTCTATTACCAGCTGGCCGAATCGGCCTGATATCCTGGACTGAAGCAGCTGTTACGTTACGACAGACTTGTTGGTCTAAGTACGCAAAAGTTTAGACCATCGGCTGGTAACGTTCCGTTTGATGGTTGAAATGGTTCAAATGGCTCTGAGCACTATGGGTCTTAACATCGGAGGTCATCAGTCCCCTAGAACGCAGAACTACTTTAAACCTCACTAACCTAAGGACATCACACACATCCATGCCCGAGGCAGGATTCGAACTTGCGACCATAGCGGTCGCGCAGTTCCAGACTGAAGCGCCTAGAACCGCTCGGCCACACAGGCCAGCGATCCGTTTGATAAGGACGCTCTTTTGTAGCACTAATAAGACTGGCTAAGTTGCTTGTTAATTAAAATATCAATATTCATTTTTAAATATCTAGTACTACTCATATGAGCAGAGAATGTCAGTGAATTACTTCATAAACATAAAATTTTTGCGGTCATGTTACTTAATTTCGATAATTCCTTTTGTAGTTCTGCACTTGATAAATAGGGCTATCTATACAGGATGGAGAAAAATTGTATTACGTAATTTAACCCTGGATAGCTGATGTCAGTAGGAACGAAAATTACTAATCTCATGTAGGTCGACAACGCACCATTTTTAAACTACGGAAATTTGGCTCCACGAGCTCCGATTGGCCGTGCGATTGCCCTGTTGCCGGTCGTCAGTTGCCGGGCAGCACTATGGTAGTCAGTTTATACATATATATATATATATATATATATATATATATATATATATATATATATATATATGAGTACCATGCGGGCTACCCGAGTTCGATTCCCGATAATGTCAGGAATATTTGATTGGTAGCACAGTTGGAACGCGAAACTCCTGATCTCGTGTGGCAAGTTGAGGAACTACTTCACTGGGAAGTTGCCGCTCCACCTCAAAAAACCTGAAACGGCCGGGAGAGCGATGTGCTAACCCCGTACCCATCCATATCTCATACAATCAGGCCTCTGGTAGAGTATGATACTGCGGTTGTCGGTCCGACTTGCCCGCCAGAGACTGTGGATAGAGTTCACGTACAGTAATCAAAGACAACAGTCGATAATGAACGGTGTATAACAAAAGAATCGGGAATAACAGAACGTAAAAACCTTTGGTAACTTACTTAGACATGCAGAAAAGACTTAAGAATTTAACTAACAGCAATACCTACAGATTTTTATAGACGTTGTACCTAAACGCATATTTACATTCAAAATATTTATTACACAGGGCATATCACGTGTCAGATATCGTTTTATATCCAAGATTCACTACACTTCATAAGCAAACTGTTCATCGCGTGAGACCCCAGCAACGTTACGTTAAGTCAGGCACCTCCCTATTAGGCTATAGTTGTTCAACATCTGTCTCTTAGATCACTGTATAGCAGTAAAATGAATCACAATGTTGACAGAACTTGCAAGTAGTCTAACCAAACAGGAAAGCCTTCACCCGCGTCAAAGTAATAGACCCATTATTATCCGCGAAGACTGTTTTGTTTACAAAAATATATGTAATCATTCTCTCGTAAATAAGCTAAATCAACACTCAAATAGCTGTTTTAATTTTTTTCCGTCTTTGATAATAAGGCTCAGTTCTTTACCACAGTTGTGTAGTAGTGCATTAGTGTCAAATTTCATTTTGTTATGTTTTGAAGCTTGAATCGTTACACCCCTTGGTGTTTAAGCTGACGTAAATTGTGGAAAATCTACATCTGACGAGCATTCAATTTTATCCGCCGCGGGAAGGGACGTCATGAAATTAGTTTCCTTACGGACCCAATTTTCATTGTATCGACGAAAAAGTCTCTTTAATTTCCATCTCTACATCATAGTTTACTCACGAAGTTACGGACTCACACAGAAGGGCAAAGAGTTTCGTAACCAGTGAATTAGGAAAAACCAATAGTAATCAAATATTTAGATAAAGTAAGAACTCGAATACAAACAAACCGTGAAATATTTTCTGGTATGGATGAAGAGAAAAAGTCAAACAGAAACTGCTTTCCACGTTAAATCCGTCAATATTTGTGCAGCCATCGTTGAGGAGCAGCAGAAATCAATTCAGCGATTACGTTAATTCAACACGCAAGGTTTGTAGTATCCTCACTGTTAGAAAACGTCTGTCCAAGAGTATTCTTCTTGAGACGGAGACTATACACGCACTGATGTCTCCTTCAGGGGAGCATGATTGTCGTTAAACTGCCACCATTTCTCGGCACAACTTAGTCGGTTCTTGGGAGGATACTGAAAAAATGCGTCAGTCTGTAAAGGAGATTTCTCACCAGTCACCACTTGGACCCACCTTAGAACATTGCTAAAGCATGTCGGAAACATGCTTAATAGTACTAGTAGACAAAATTTACCTTATAGAGGGATGAGCTATAACAATGATCACATGTTTGTTTGGCGCACATGAAAGGGTTATGGAGACAGTACATATTATTAATAGCTGGATGCCCGGAGGCCACGAAAGCCTGCTTAGAAAGTCTCAAGTACTAGTATCAAGTGCAGAATCTAGAGACATGATTCACTCATCTGCATAATGCTTCCAAATGTACAGTGAAATCAACATATAATTTCAGCCGGTGGAGGATCATGCACTTTACATTGGACTACAGAACATGTATTTAGAGCTTTACATAGGCCGAAACATAATACGTACATATAAAGGGCATTGTGAAGTTTCCCATTTCGGGTGCTTTTCAGAAATATTCAGTTCATTACCTTGCACTGTTAGCCAATTTCGGCCTTAAGGGCGTTTCCAAGCGCAATAGGTGTCTATATGTTGTACAGTTATTCTTTTATAAATGTGCAGATATGTCCGACCAGGGAGTGAGCACATGAACGTTCAAGGGTTAGAATTAAAACCACGTTATAGAACACTGTATGTGCTCCCTTACCTTGACGTTCAACAAACTGCTGCTCTAGAAAATGGCATGTAAGACAAATTGGTCAGTCGGGCAAGATGCAGTAAATTTAATAGTTGCGAAAAACAGCCGAGGTGGGAAGCTTTAAATGTAGTGCTGTGGCATGCAACATGAAGAAAACAATGGACACACAGATAAACCGGAATGAACACAAACCGTTATAGTTTTCAAGTATTACAAATTCGGCGTTTCGTGACATACGTCCGTCGTGCATGCAGCTGTTCCAGCGAAGGATAACGTCCAGGTCCATTAAAATCGTATATACTTCAAATAATCGCCAGCTGTTGTGATCGTTGGACGATGGAGTTTGAATGTGCTGTGAAATTTCTCGGCGGAGGCAGATTCCAGTTCTCGTTATGCCGCCCTCCCCTCCCCAATTTATTTTTACGGCGACTGCAGGCGCCGCACATGGGGCTTTTCTTATTGCGCACTAATGGCGGCCAGGGGTGTGGGACCCCATATCTACCCAAGAGCTCCCTGGGGCGGAGGGGCAGATTACAGGGAAGAAGTGGGAACGATCTCTCCGTCATTATTACTTCACTTGCTCCAAGGAAGGGCCAGCACGAAAGAAATGTTTTCGTGCGCAGCTGCTCACGTGCTGACTTTTCCGTTGCGGGAAGCTTAAAGGAGCTGTCGCGCACAGGTCCTTCACACAGGTTACTGAAATCCTCCCACGAAACACAGGATGAGGTGATATCTTTGTTTTATAGCAGTCTTGTCCTAGTACGTTATAGAAGCATATATTTCAGGACATAAATAAGAACTCAAAACATTCCACATCAATGAAATAACTGCTCCTCGCTGCTCAGAAATACACTCTGTCCAAAGAAGTGTGAACAAACCAGATACTTTGTAAACTCTGTATGCAAATCGCATTGATATATCGCCGTCTGGCCGTCGTACAGACTCCCGTGTGGATGACATAGTGATACTGATCCATGGCATCGAGAAGCACCTGGTAGAGTTGAAAAGAAAAAATTACCAAAACAAGTACTCTGGTTTCCAGCAGTATGCAGTGATCAAAATAACCACAAGCTTTCGACCAAGCTCTTCTTGTCCCCTGTTAAGCGCTACGACTGTCAGTGGGTTGCTAGTACGGCAGTACATGAACTAGCTGCTGGCGTGATGAAATTGGTGCTCGCGGTATCGGTTTATAGTGGCATACGTTGAGTCGGCATTCGATGCGCCCATTTCAGCCGCGCGATTGCTGGATCCAACGCCGCACCGAGCTGCAGTCCGCCGTCTGTATTAAGGGTGTCATAGATGATTGTTACGATAAGACCTCTCATGCTCCTTCCTACGTTGTTCTACAGAGCGAACTGTTTGTCCACTGGCCAAACTTGCAAGATATCTTGGAGATCCGAGGTGTTCGGAGACCTGCTGCATCTTTTTAACTGGTCTTAGTAATTGCCGGAATTTTTTCGGAGGCCTGAAGATTGAGTTGATCCTGTGATTGTTGAGCAGGCTACCTACCGTGTCCGACACAGAGCCACAGAGCAGCAGGAAATCAAAAGGGATATTGTTCAATCGATGCATCGAAGAAGCAACCAAGGAAATGAAGAAAAAGAGGCTGAAGAGAACTCAAGGTGAAAGGATAACAGTGATAATATTCGCTAGTGACATTGCTGTTCTCAGTGAAGGTGAAGAATCTTAGAGGATCTGTTAAGGGGCTCCGGAAAGGCTCAAAATCATGAAAAGTTCAATTTTTACTTTTTTGCGTTTTATGAATCTGCAGACTACTACCTTTTAATAGATATATAATTTATTCAATTCCGAAGACTACAACTATTTTTAAATTTTTTTTGAAATGTGTTCTACATGGGCGTGACCCACTGTGGCGCTGTTAAACTGCTGTCAAATGGTGTTATTATTAACGTCCGTGTTCATCAGGTACATTTTAGTGATGTGAGATAAAGTATGTGTTGTGGCTAACCTATTTTCAGAGACTTAGCAGCACCTGAACTGTTGAAAAAATGTATTCACGGAAAAACTCAAAACCCCAATGAAAGCGTAAATAGTGTTATATGGTCGAGAATCCCCAAGACTGTATTTGTTGGAATAGAAACACTTCACTTTGGTGTGTATGATGCTGTTGCGACTTTCAATGATGGCAACATTGTAAGGTGCAAGGTATTTAGAAATATGGGAATGAAGATAGGTTCTTACATGGTACGAGCGATGCTTGCTTTAGACAAGGAACGCCTTCGGGCTGCAGACAGGGCTGTAAAGAGTCTAGAAATACAAGCAAGAGTAAACAGGAGGAGGAACAAGAGGAAGCTGGAGGAGGAGTTTGCAGAGGATGAAGATAATCCATCCTATGGACCTGGAATTCACTAAAAAGTTAATCCAATCTTTGTCGCTCGATTCCCAAAACTTTTATTGTCTCATACTAATTTCATGTTTTCTAAGGATCTTCCAAACATATTTGTTTCAAACTTTCAGTAAATGTTACACAGTACCTTCTGCATAATTTAACACAGCCTTTTTCAAAAAAAACTGTATATTTTTGAATATATAAATAAAAAATTGCAAGAAAAATGTTGTGAATTTTCATTACAATTGAAAGAAAATCATCTTTAATAACTGAACTAAAATTTTGTAAAATCCCTGTGTTATGTTGTAGCCCATACTCCAGTAAATAATCTGTAAAACGTTCAACTTCCTACCTCAAATACTTTGTGAGGAAAGATGTAATTTATAAGCGTTATTTTAACATTGCAAGTATAGGGCGTTCCGGAGCCCCTTAAATGGAATTGTCTAATGAGTATAGAATATGGATAGGAAGTAAATGGAAGAAAGACGGAAGTAATTAGAAGAAGCAAAAATGTGAAAAGCGAGAAATTTAACATCACTATTGGTTATCAGAACATAGACGAAGTTAACAAATTCACCTACACAGGCAGCAAAATATCCCATGACGGGCGAAACGAGTAGAAAATAAAAAGCAGAGTAGTACAGACTCAAAGTACAATTGTGATCAAGAGAAGCCTGCTAGTACCAAATATGGGCCCTAATGTGGAGAAGAAATTTCTGGGAACTTACTTTTGGAGCTGCAGAAGAACGTTGAAAATTAAGTGGATTGATAGCGAAAGGAATGAGGGAGGAAAGGCATATATGGATAACAATGACAAGTGATACGTTGTGCGGCTGGCGCCAGTACCACTTTCTCGTAGTTACATCTTTGCCATCGATTTCACTTTGGCCGACCGCGAGTCAGTTGCTCATCGCGGGTTCGGCTATTTAAGTCTGCAGGAACGAGGCAGCAGCTCTCACTGAGTGGTCTCTCGGTTGCGTTTAAAACACGGTAGGGAGATTGGTCCTTGCTTGGTGCGCACGCTCACTTCACTTGGTACTACTGGAGGGCTGCCGCCGGCGACGGCGGAAACGTTTTTGGGTTCCGGCAGGATGCGTGGTGTAAGGATTTTTCTCGCCACGCAGTGCATGTTAAGAAGAAGAGCTTGCCGGAGTGTTGCGTGGCATTAACCGTTCACCTGGGCTTATATTGTGTGTGTTTGATTCAAACAGGTGCAACTGAGTGCTTATCTGTATTTGTTAATGGTTAACTAATGTTGTCTTCAGCGCCGAGTCTGATATGTCAAAATTATGTCACACGTGACATGATAACGGGACTTGTTCGTTCCATTTCAGTTTCCTACCTCTTGATGACGGATCTGCAGCTATACGTGAGGAAAACCGGTGAGTTCCTCAGTACTGAGTGATGGTATATCTAAAATTGTTGTAACCTTGCTGATTAAGTACCAAAACTGCATTTTAATTAACGGGTAACGAAATGCTGTGATGTCGCGTACGATTATCTCAGGTACCATGAACGTGTAGTTCCGGTGGGCCCTTGCCTGTTTAAGGTAATACGCAACTGTTGCTAGGAACAATCTTATTTACGAGTGTACTGCAGTGTTTAAACCAATTCTTAAGGGCTGAGTTAAAAAAAAATATTTTTGTCGTGCCTTCCTGCTTGAATGCTATGTTTATTCTTTTATGTAATATGAATGTGCCATTGCAAGTGTGCTGCTGTATTTGATTTGTAGCTCATTCCTCCGCCACCTTGGCGGATGGACTTTTCGCTCGAAATTTGAATTCAAACTGTAAGTAGGCTGTTTATGTTTTCTTTATGTAAGTAGCCTGTTTATGTTTTCTTTATGTAAGTAGGCTGTTTATGTTTTCTTATTGGCAAAGTTACGTAGCGCTCTATATGAAAATCACTGGCTGTGGTGTGTGCAGTCTGTGGCTAGTTTGCATTGTTGTCTGCCATTGTAGTGTTGGGCAGCGGCAGCTGGATGTGAACAGCGCGTAGCGTTGCGCAGTTGGAGGTGAGCCGCCAGCAGTGGTGGATGTGGGGAGAGAGATGGTGGAGTTTTGAAATTTGTTATACTGGATATTATGAACTGCTATGTATATTATGGTTTTTCAACACTATTAAGGTAAATACATTGTTTGTTCTCTATTAAAATCTTTCATTTGCTAACTATGCTTATCAGTAGTTAGTGCCTTCCGTAGTTTGAATCTTTTATTTAGCTGGCAGTAGTGGCGCTCGCTGTATTGCAGTAGTTCGAGTAACGAAGATTTTTGTGAGGTAAGTGATTTGTGAAAGGTATAGGTTAATGTTAGTCAGGGCCATCCTTTAGTAGAGATTTTGAAAGTCAGATTGCGTTGCGCTAAAAATATTTCTTCCTGTCCCTGTGTAGTTTGATAGAATTCTTTCTTCTTCTAATACTTAGCTACATTCACTATGATGAGGAATACTGTTATCCTCAAATATAATTGGCATTAATAATATGTTATTTACCTTGTAAATATGCTTAGACATTATTTATTCTGTTTTGTTTTAATGCTCATGTGTGAAGTTGATGATTCGCAAGTTATTCTGATCTTTTATGTATGTACTCATGTCATAATTCCTGTAACACTGATGAATATGTTATTTCTATTCTTCTGTAAAGCCTGTATTACTACACATTTTATCTGTATTGTTATGTTCTTTAATGATGTATTTTGTACCTTTGTAATTGTATTCTCATGTTATAATATTGTATTTGACACCAGTTCATCAAATTAAGTAACATATAAGCATTCATTTCACTGCACACATTTCTGTTGGTCATAGTAATGCACAACATGTGAGAAGTAGGGACTGATAGTGTTTGCACGTGTGTTAATAATTCAGCAAGGGACTGGATAACAGCATTGCTGGTTCTAAGGACATTTCAAACAAGTTTTTTGTGAGTGGACACATGGTGGTTTATGGACTTGCTATATTAACTGCAAGACACTTCGATGGTGATTGTGCACCCACACAGTCACAACAGATGGCTGCTGGCCGTCACTACAAGGACTACAGTGGGTCTGCATCTCTGATGACCCACCAATACCACAATCTCTACCAGGACTACAGTGGGCCTGTCCACAATTTCTACAAGGTCTGCAGTGGGTCTACACCTCTGGTGGCCCACCAATACCATACTCTCTACCAGGACTACAGTGGGTCTGCTCTGTGATGACCTACCTACCAATCTTCTTCAAAACGTCGAATGACTCTGCTGTGGGTTTGCTCTGTTGTGGCCCATTACCTGTCAGCACGTAAAGAGTCAGCACTGTCTTTCAGTTGGAAGGACAACACTACTTCTTCAAGATTGCATGGAAATCCACTACTTCTGTGTGCATTGTCTTTTACTGCTCAGACTTTGAAAAAAAAAACCACTGAAATTTTACTGTGATGAACAATCTGGACTGTCTTTATGGACTGTGAGAAAATTTTAGCTTTTGACCAACATTGTGTAAATAAGTGTGTGCATTTGATATCTTTGTTATTGCAATTATGAAAAATTTTCTCAAATCATTATTGGCCACTGCCCAAAACAATTTGTAAAATTTTTTGTGGGAAGCATGGGGGCTATGTAAGTAGGCTGTTTATGTTTTCTTTATGTAAGTAGCCTGTTTATGTTTTCTTTATGTAAGTAGGCTGTTTATGTTTTCTTATTGGCAAAGTTATGTAGCGCTCTATATGAAAATCACTGGCTGTGCTGTGTGCAGTCTGTGGCTAGTTTGCATTGTTGTGTGCCATTGCAGTGTTGGGCAGCGGCAGCTGGATGTGAACAGCGCGTAGCGTTGCGCAGTTGGAGGTGAGCCGCCAGCAGTGGTGGATGTAGGGAGAGAGATGGCGGAGTGTTGAAATTTGTTATACTGGATATTATGAACTGCTATGTATATTATGGTTTTTCAACACTATTAAGGTAAATACATTGTCTGTTCTTTATTAAAATCTTTCATTTGCTGACTATGCTTATCAGTAGTTAGTGCCTTCCGTAGATTGAGTCTTTTATTTAGCTGGCAGTAGTGGCGCTCGCTGTATTGCAGTAGTTCAAGTAACGAAGATTTTTGTGAGGTAAGTGATTTGTGAAAGGTATAGGTTAATGTTAGTCAGGGCCATTCTTTAGTAGAGATTTTTGAAAGTCAGATTGCGTTGCGCTAAAAATATTGTGTGTCAGTTTAAGCACAGTCATGTACAATTTTTCTAAGGGGACGTTTCAAAACTTGTAAAACTAGGTCACTCTGCAATTAGTGTGCGATCATATTGCTGGGGGATCTGCCTTATTAATTCTGTATTCCCTTATCAGCCATTTGTATCATATTTGTACCTCGTAAGCTGATTGTGAAGTTTAATTCTTATAAAGGAGGGTTTCATGCGCGTACCTTCACAGGGAATGTTTAGATGCTTAGGCGCTGTTTTTTTTATTAATTGTTAGTTGATTAGGGCCAACCTGTACTGGCATCAACCGGATTACTCCTTACATAGAATTTCGTGTGCCCAGTGTCTTCACATTATGCCTTTATGTTATATCTTGGTGTGAATTTATATTGCAAAAGAGAAATCATTGTGCATTATAGTCTTGTGTGTCCAGAGTTTGACAAGTTTTGATTGAATTAAGTATTCACACCAACAGAAGTTTCCTTTACGTTTTATGTATGTGTTATGCAGATTTCAACAGGGTTTAAGAAAAAAATTACTGTCCTTGTTAATTTTATCGATTTTATTGTATTTAAACTGTACACGGTAATAAACATAGTTTAACACAAGCTGTGTATGTTTGGTAATTATTGCCCTGCTGCTTCGTGTCGTATTATTCTGACAAGAATAGGCCACACGGTGATAAGTCAACTTTTGAGACAACATGGAATAACTCCCATGGTACAGGACGAAGCTGCAGAAAGTAAAAACTCTGGAAGAAGATATTGTAATACACAAAAACAAGATTGAGGACGTTTGTGGCAACTGCTACTCTGTGTGTGGATTATATTGTTGCTGTCCGAAACTTGTTCCTCAGTCCTATACAGTAGTAAAATTGAATAAGCCGTTGTTGCACAATCAGATGTTATATATATAAATTGAAAATAATAATCAGAAACACGCTGAACTTCCATGGCAGCTTGCTTTTAAAATTATGATTTTTCTTAGGTCAATTCATTTCACTTACGTAGTTGGCATTTTTCGTTCTGGTTACCGTAATATGTATTCATTGTTGTTTCACTGCGAGAATGAGAACGATCTATGCGTACGTGAAAGCATGAATGACTATGTTTCTGTATTTTGTTCTGATTTCAAAGTTCGTTCTGCTGAGATATTGCTGCGTCGTGGATGAATTGGCGTTGTGAAACAATACTGCAAATATTTGTGTTCACTGGAATGCAGGTTAAGCGAAAATGCTTCAGTAAATTTATTTATGCGCTGCTTTTGGATGTTTACAAGTATTTTGTATTGTTTTGCAGAAGATAACTTTTTATACTTTGAGTCTCTTGTGTGACACGTAACAGCCCACAATCATTCCTGTTAACAGTTAATCGCAGCACATACCTTTTCAGAGAGATATAATCAAAGTGTATCGATGCACTACAGCACACTAATTGTGACTACAAAGATAATCAGTCAATAATCACTCAAATCGGTTCAGACACTTTCATCATTTTCAATAGCCCATATCACTTTGAGCCGAGGCCTGCGTGTGAATAAAGTAGCGTCTACTCAAAGTTTAGCCAATAAAAAAAGTTTGTGGGAGCATAGACTGGTGACGTTTGTAGTTAAATTATGTGAAGTCACCGACGAGCTATGTCGTTAGTATGACAAACGTCACCAGTACATTAAGTAATAGGCGAAAACATGCGATTTTCCGGTTTGAAGTCATTACTGGTAAAAATTTCACAATAAGATACAGTAACACATTAAGTTACTTTAGAAGTGCCCGCCCTGTTAGACGTGCGGTCTAACGCACTGCTTTCCGGGCGGGAAGGGGTGCCGGTCCACGGAACCAATCCGTCCGGGGCGGATTAGTGTCGAGGTCTGGTAGTGAATGTATTAGGTTAATATCTACTTTTAGCGTCTATTGAGTATAGAATATTCTCATCATCTAGTTGTTCCACCTTTGATGGAGAGCTAAATCACCACGACAAAGGCCTGCTTTAAAATGATGAGTGTATTGAATTTCTTGAAGCAAAATATTTTTTTTTTTTTTTTTTTTTTTTAGCTCACAGAAGAACACAGATCGTAGAGTCACTCGCTCTGGAATTACTAAACTGCAGTGCTTATGTTTTTACAGTGTACTCTGCAGTGTCCTTCAGACATGCATGCGTGCCTGAAGGGACAGACGCTGTTGCTGTCGACAGTTCGATAAAATCATAAAATACAAGAAAACGTCATCGCAGCTGCGAATATGACCGGACTCCTGCTGCACGATGAAATGGTGACAGTAAAAATTTGTGCCGGAGTGGCACGTGCATGCATGTCCGAAGAACGCAGTAGATTACAACTTAAAAACACAGGCACTGCAATACAGTTTTTCATGTCAAGACAATGCCTTCCCTCCCTATGTGGCAATCAAAGCAACTGTGCGAGAATAGGACGCCGACACACGGACATATATGGAAATTTGTGTCACTGCTGGGGGCGTGATCCGATGGCCGAGGCGGTTAAGGCGATCACTTGCGAAAAGCTGGAATTACGGAATGGAATCCCGCTCCGACACAATTTGTCATTATCACCAGCTGGAGCCAGATCATATTCGCAATCGCGAATAGACTTCCTACACCTGGAATTAGTTAACGAGTCAGTTGCATTATGTATTATAGAAAGTTCCGTTTCAGGAAATGGGTTTTGGGGAGCGGATTCTGGAATGCTACATGTTCCATTTCAGGAAATGGGTTTTGGGGAACGGATTCTGGAATCCTGCATGTTCCATTTCAGGAAATGGGTTTTGGGGAACGGATTCTGGAATCCTGCATGTTCCATTTCAGGAAATGGGTTTTGGGGAACGGATTCTGGAATCCTGCATCACATAGTGGAGGCAGTTTGTTTTTTTTCCCTTTCAAGTGTGCATTCGTGTCGTGTGGGTACCATTACAAGTGTTTTATATACGGTAGTTTAATGTACGAGGTGCATTCAAGTTGTAAGGCCTCCGATTTATTTTCTAATTAACTACTCACCCAAAATCGATGAAACTGGCGTTACTTCTCGACGTAATCGCCCTGCAGGCGTACACATTTTTCACAACGCTGACGCCATGATTCCATGGCAGCGGCGAAGGCTTCTTTAGGAGTCTGTTTTGACCACTAGAAAATCGCTGAGGCAATAGCTGCACGGCTGGTGAATGTGCGGCCACGGAGAGTGTCTTTCATTGTTGGAAAAAGCCAAAAGTCACTAGCAGCCAGGTCAGGTGAGTAGGGAGCATGAGGAATCACTTCAAAGTTGTTATCATGAAGAAACTGTTGCGTAACGTTAGCTCGATTTGCGGGTGTGTTGTCTTGGTGAACCAGCACACGCGCAGCCCTTCCCGGACGTTTTTGTTGCAGTGCAGGAAGGAATTTGTTCTTCAAAACATTTTCGTAGGATGCACCTGTTACCGTAGTGCCCCTTGGAACGCAATGGGTAAGGATTACGCCCTCGCTGTCCCAGAACATGGACACCATCATTTTTTCAGCACTGGCGGTACCCGAAATTTTTTTGGTAGCGGTGAATCTGTGTGCTTTCATTGAGCTGACTGGCGCTTTGTTTCTGGATTGAAAAATGGCATCCACGTCTCATCCATTGTCACAACCGACGAAAAGAAAGTCCCATTCATGCTGTCGTTGCGCGTCAACATTGCTTGGCAACATGCCACACGGGCAGCCATGTGGTCGTCTGTAGCATTCGTGGCACCCACCTGTTTGACACTTTTCGTATTTTCAGGTCGTCATGCAGGATTGTGTGCACAGAACCCACAGAAATGCCAACTCTGGAGGCGATCTGTTCAACAGTCATTCGGCGATCATGTCGTCAGACCGGCTTCTGTGAGCCCGAAGTTGTTTCGGTTTGTTGTCACACGATGTTCTGCCTTCCTTTAACCCATGAACGCACTTTCGACACATCCATAACTCCATCACCACATGACTCCTTCAACTGTCGATGAATTTCAATTGGTTTCACACCACGCAAATTCAGAAAACGAATGATTGCACACTGTTCAAGTAAGGAAAACGTCGCCATTTTAAGTATTTAAAACAGTTCTCATTTTCGCCGTTGGCGGTAAAATTCCATCTGCCGTACGGCGCTGCCAACTCTGGGACGTATTGACAATGAACGCGGCCTCATTTTAAAACAATGCGGATGTTTCTATCTCTTTCCAGTCCGGAGAAAAAAAATCGGAGGCCTTAGAACTTGAACGCACCTCGTAATGTCTGTGTTTTTATGGACGAAGGTAAGGGAGAGGTGAAACCCAGTGCTGGCACCTAGCTCTTATAGCACCAAATGGGCTGCCGACCTAAATCTCCACATTCGACGGACGGATCACCATCAACCGTGTTAGAAGCTTTCGTTTCAGGAGACACTGTGGATAGGGCTGGAGTTTAAATCAGAACACTGGCGCAAAGACTGGCTGTCAACAACTTTACGCCACCACCTTTCCTCCCCTTACTGGCTAAATATTGATAGTAAAAGCTTTCCATCACCAAGATTCGAACCAGAGTACTTCCAAGTCGAGCACCACCTCACGAGCGTGCTGTAGAGATCTCGGCTACGGAGGCCAGTATTAGTTAGTTAAGATGCTATTTGGTTTGCAAGACAATAACATTTAAGAAATGTGATCCAATGTGAAATATGCTTCTGACAGCTTGCAGTAATGGTAAAATGAGCAATTCCCCGAGATTTACAGGACAGTGAGGCTTACAGAGGGACTAGCAGGGGAGCAGAGATTTTCTCCACTCGATGCAGAGATTAATATACTTCACTGACGTCACGCGGTTCACCTGCCTGAACTTGTGTACGTCGCGCGTGCTGCGTACAACAGCCGGCATCCATTGTCCACAATTATAAATTCGACAGGTCCCAAAAGTCTAATCGCCATGAATCTGTGTAGGTTACAGTTATTGTTTTTATTAGACGTGACGCAGGTGATAATTTTTATCAGCAACTTGAAGACTGGGCGAAATTCATTGGAAGTCAAATCAAGTACTTGGACAAGTAAGGGGTGAGTCACGTAGAAGTAACATGCGTCTTCTTTTGTAAAAGGCTCCAGATACTGAAACGAAGTTTTCGGCTAACGATGGAACGTAAAGGGGTACATACTCTGGCCGGCCGGAGTGGCCGTGCGGTTCTAGGCGCTGCAGTCTGGAGCCGCGCGACCGCTACGGTCGCAGGTTCGAATCCTGCCTCGGGCATGGATGTGTGTGATGTCCTTAGGTTAGTTAGGTTTAATTAGTTCTAAGTTCTAGGCGACTGATGACCTCAGAAGTTAAGTCGCATAGTGCTCAGAGCCATTTGAACCATTTGGTACATACTGTGGTATGCGATGGAGTGTTATAACCCACGTATCGATCGAGCTACTGAATCACGTATAATTTTTTTAACGAAAGTGATTTACTTCTTTTAACGGCATCCGATAACGCTTTAGATTGATATGATGGCAGTAAAAGAAGAGTCCGGACTAAAATTGTCGTTTGAACAGGATATACTCTTTCGCCCCCTCTGCTCAATGTAAATATCGAAAAAGCAGTGATGTAGATAAAAGGATGGTTGAAGAGTGGGATTCAAATTCAAGGTGAGAGATATCAGTGATAAGATTCGCTGATGCTGCTATCCTCACTGAAAGCAAAGAAGAATTATAGGATATGCTGCAGGGAATGAACAGTTACTGAGTGCAGAATGTGGTCTGAGAGTAAACAGGCGAAAGTAATGAGAATTAGCAGCAATGAAAACAGCAAGAAACGTAACATCGGAAATGGGTAGCACGAAGTAGACGAAGTTAAGTAATTGTGCTACCTAGCCAGCAAAATCACCCATTATGGACGGAGAAAGTAGCGCATAAAAAACAGACCAGCATTGGCGAAAAGGGCATTTCTGGCCAAGAGACGTCTACTGTGGACTGATAAGGCAATGAATGATAAGGCCCCTCGCAGAATCGGCAAGGACAGGAATAATTGCAAGACATTGGCAAGAAGAAGGGACATAGTGATAAGACATCTGTTAAGACATTAGGAAACAACTTCCGTGGTACTAGAGGGAGCTGTAGGGTTAAAAACTGTAAATAGATCTTGGAATACCTGGAGTAAATAATTGAGGATGAAGGTTGCAATTGCTACTCTGAGGTGAAAAGGCTGGCGCAAGAGAGGAATTCGTGGCGGGGAACATCAGTCCTCTCTAGTGTTACGATTGAACAAAATTTATTTTTAGGGAGTCAAAATAAAGGAATATTCTAAAATTGCATGACAAGTCAGTACCAAGCGGATATAGAGTTGTAGACACGCTCATGCTGGGCTATATTGTTTTATGAAGCCTTTCAACAGTTTACTTGTCTGCACTGCAGAATTAGCAGAAACTTTGTTGTCCATCGGCAGGTCTTTTCTGCTTCAACATTCCTTGCTTGCAGACATGTCCAAGAGTGACGAGAGGATAGACGTGCTGCTTGTAGGCGGCAAACGCGAAAAAAAAATCTGTCGAAATGTACAAAGACATCTGTTCTGATCGTCGCTGTCCGGCGCGCCATGCACTTCAACTGTTTATTAGGCCACAAGTGTGCACAGGCAGCTTTAACCCCATACAGATCACGAGGGTGACTACTGCAACTGACGCAGCACATGAAGAAGCTACACTGGCTAACACGCTTATCAATCTGCATGGTTCCACTAAACGCTATGCAAATAAATGTGGGATTAACCAGACGAGAATCATTCGTATCTTGCATCGACTTATGTCAAATCTTTATCATCATTACATCAAGCACTCGGAGGACGTGACCTCGAACCTCATATAGAATTTTATCGGTTTACTATGTGGCGTCTGGAAAACGACCCAACTTTTCGGCAACGTACGCTCTTTATCGACGAAGCAACAATTAAGGACCAAAGTATTGTAAAATTACGTAACATATAATATTGGGCAACGGAAATACCAAGCAGTTTCCTTGACGTACGTCACCAACGACCCCTGAGGGTAACGTATGGTCCGACATCATACCAAATTCCGTTATGGAATCTTACATCATCCAGGGCGTGTTAAATGGAAACACATATGAACACTTCAGTACGAGCTATCGTATCCGTTCTTCCGGAGAAGGTACCACTGGATAAGCCACTGTGTATGTCGCTCCAAATCCAGGGCTGCCCAACACACACTTCCTGTGATACAAGGCCAAAACCGAATGAAACGTTTTTGGCCGTTGGATAGGTCAGAATGGTTCAACGGATTAGCTGAACAGGTCTCTTGACATGGATATTTTTTTCTACGTGGGACGCTGAAAGATGCAGTTGGTCTTGAAGCCCCAACTAGGCCAGACGATATGCGCCGTCGAACGGATTTCGAATGAGCCTCGCAGTTGATGGTAAACAATTTGATCACATGCCTAAATAACGTGTGAAACTATTTTTCGTTAAAATCAGTTTTGTGTGTGGCATGTCTTTAGTCATTCTGAATAGTGTAACTACAATTTTCAGTGATATTAATAGACACAGTTGTCCGATAACAGGTCTTTTACCTTTAAGGAGCATTCTGGAATCTCCAGGTAAAGACAGGTCAGGCATTGTTTTCGTTTGTTTTCAAAACTGATGAAGTTGATAAAGACGTTTCTTTTTTTCCGTGATGAGCGATGCTTATCTTAAGGAAGTAATAAACAAGGAACGTGTCTGTTTCGGTTTTGACAAGTGAACAGGAATGGTGAGAGTTTAAATGGACAACTGCCTGACGTAACTGAAGTTGTTTTTACAAAAAGCTAGAAATGTGCATACGTTTGAAATAGTTTTCCTCAACTCTATGCACCAGAACCTAGCATATGCCGTAGTTCCACATACAAGAACATAGTTGATCCTGTATTTGTGTCATTAAGGAAATGAGTTTTTATTTTGGTAGCAAAGCTGTGTTTTGCTGCATATAACGTCGGAGCTTGGCACAAGAGCCCTCTGGTGATGTTTAAACCACAACAGCCCACTACGCCCCATTTGTTTCTAATTTTAGTAGATTTCGCGGATCCTTTTGCGAAAGATTTCAACGCCAATATGAACCAGCGCTATGTCAAGGTAATTGTCTTTCCACTAGCTACTGAATGCAGTTACCAAAAGTATACGACCTCATTACAAAACATGGTACTTCCTTCAATACCTCGATCAATACGAGACTGAAATATCTTTATCACATACCAATGTACATGCCCTTTAGGGTGCTATCATTTGCGGAAAACGTCGTTTCGACATCCGGAACCTTTCACGAAACAAAAAGGGTGTTACGTCTTATGTGGCTCAAAGTGCCTGTGGGTGGTGACTATTCCCTCAGACATGTCCGATAGAACAGACACCATAGAAATGAAGAGGAAACATCGACATCAGCCGCATTCGGGATTTAAAATAAATTCAGAGATGGCAGGTGAAAATTTGTGCCGGACCGTGACTCGAACCGGATTTACCGCTTGAGGCGAGTGATCGCACTTGACCGCATCGGCTGTTTTGGCACGCTTTCCATCCGCCCCAAATTCCCATCAGTCGTACATAAGTAGCATTCCTGTCCATTCTCTTCCTGATTGCAGCTCACCTTGACTCCTACAGGAACTATGACGTAATGTGCTTCCGCACTTCACTCTCATAATCATGTAGATACACACACACACACATATACACGTATTGCCTGTATTCTGTCTGACATGTTCTCCACTAGGAGCACTTTCATACATATGTTATGTATGTGTCGGTCAGAAGGGACGTATATTTTCTAAGGAGTCTACATTCGCTCTCTTCTTTAAGGGATAATGGAAACCTCTTTTCACCGATGACGTACGTGATTGGCGGAGGTGCAGTATTCTTATCACCTGTGCGAGGTGTGCTAACACCTTCTTCTGTGCATTAACGATGGCTGTGAATAACCGTTCTATTCTCCTCTTAATTCTTTTAATATTACTACCAGTTGCATAAACTCCTCATTAGACACTGCCTCTAAACATCCCCGCTGCAACCTTTGGTCTCTTTCGTTACGAAATTTAGAGATTTGTTTCTTAATTTTCCCCATAATAGTTCACAGGATATCGGTGTACCTTTGTTGACACTCTTCTGTGCTGTTGACGTCGGTTATAGTGGATTTTACTGTAGTTAATTGCTCCTGGCTTAGGTGCAGCAGTTATCCTGATGATATATGACAGCCTTCCGTCTCGTCGGCTTTCCATTCTAACTTCGTTAAAACGATGTGTGTCGTAAATTTCCACGTGACGTTGGTCATTTACTTTGCGTTGCGCATCGTAGTATACTCCTGGGGAACTTTGGAACTTATTGAAAGGGCTCCTAGTAGCATCACCGGTGGAGCAATCTGCAAATTTCGAGATCTCCCTTAATCTCTCGATTTCTGAAGGTCCATCTGCACGTTTCTCTCAGACACCTTCGTTCTCTGCCCTTTCTGTTTGTTAGTGCTGCCATGGTTAGGTTAATAGAGGCAAAGTGACCTGGGAATGTTCTGTCTTTGAGGATCTATGACAATGTGTTTCTCGACTATATCTTCTAAACACCATTACGTAAAACCCTTCTTCAGTCAGTTAAAGATAGAATATGGCCTATTTTATCTACTTTGCGGTTCATACCACATTGACTTCACTGTTCCATAGCCTCATATGTCTGAATTCAAATATTTTGGCGCACGGTTATAAAATTCTTATTCGTTGCTTGGAGTTTTGCGAGCTTACCGATTGGATCAGATTGGTGACTCTTTGTAGATGGAACGCAACGAGTCGTTTATAAAGGAATGAAATCGAAATATGTAAAGGTAATTTCAGGTGTGCGCAGGGAAATTCGACAGGGCCGTTACTGTTAACATAAATAGCACTCACGAATTAAACTTAGCACCTGTTCCTACCTGCAACCTGCTGCCTGCAAGGCAGTGCGAGGAGCGATTTACCGTCTTGGAACATGTGATCAGCACGTAGCCAGTCCCTCCAGCGGTTATTGACAGTGGGTGAATAGTGATGGTGCCATTAGTCCTTTGGGGACAAGGCTGAGGCTAGGTTGAGATTCACTGCAAGAAGCTTCGGCAAATGTTTACTCATCCACGAATGAAGTGATTGTTCTGCGACTGCTTCTTGAGAATGGCTTATCTGACTTGGAATCTCACCAGGTTGGACTAGTAGAAGAGGCAGAAGAGATCCAACGAGTGGCGGTGCGTACCGCCACGGGATGGTTTAGTTGACGCGAGTGCGTTACAGAGGTGCTCAGCGAAGTAGTGATTGAAGTTACAACATTGGTCTTGTGCTGCATAGAGATTTTCTCTTTTAAAATGAGTTTTACCAGGGGAAGGGAGAGGTCAGCACAAGGGCTGTCGTGTGGAACGGGAACCCAGGAGTAAAACAATAGCAACAACATTCACAGTTAAAAGTTTTTACAGAAAATTTATTTAACAATTGGCAAGCTTAATTTGACATAGCAACCTTAATTAATTGCATGTATTTATGACAGAAATCCTATAAAAGAGGATTCTCTCTAGTCTCAGATATATTTAAAATAATGATCTCTTGAGAGAAAAGGTAAAGCTAATATTATTATTAAAGAAGAAAAAAATTTTCGTGTTCAGAACAATGGTATTTTAAGTAAGATGTTTCCTTTATTCCTAGCAATTATTAAGGCAATCAACATATTGAGCTACTAGCAATTCCCTGAATTCGTGCGAAAACTAAAGGTTAACAAATACTGACGTTAAGAAAATGACTGATTAAATGTATAAAATCAAGAATCCAACACAAATAAGGCTGTAAGTTATTTCATTTCAGAAACAATCATTTCTCAAGACACACAAGTGACTACAATCGTAATAACAACATTCAATAACTATTCAGTAGTAATTTACAGATATCAAAACGTTATTCAATGAACTTCGTGCACTCGCGCATAATGTAAAAATATAGGTGCTAGCAACACACTGAAATATACTTGAGTTGCCAAATGGCAAGCAAATTCAGCCAGGTACTTTAACATTAACCCTTAAACTAATTACCTTAGCACAGCTGTTATGTTCATAAAGTAGCCCATAACAACCCAAAACCAAGGCGCGGACCTGTTCTTCTTTGTCACAACAATATTACAAATGCGGTTACTGCATTGGGTAGTTTCCTTCCTCCGTCAACTGATCAGGCCAGCCCATTAGGACGGCCATAAAAGTAAATGGAAGTTAAAATCTTCTTCGTTATTAGGTCTCGTCATATTTCTACTAACATTATCGACGTTTCGGCCCCTCTGCTGGGATTTTCCTCAGGATCTTCTGGTGTCCACTACTGCTAGAAGACTCAGTTTTCTAGAAGTAGTGGACACCAAAACATTCTGAGGAAGATCCCAGCAGAGAGGTCGAAACGTCGATCGTTTTAGTAGAAATATGACGCGGCCTAATAACCCAGAAGATTTTAGCTTCAGTGACAACGGCTACGAAAGCCTGCAGAATCACATAAACTTGAATTGCCTGCCCAACAACATGGAGGGAAAGGCGACCAATTACAGGGCCCTTAAGAGTAGTGCACTAAAACATATTAAGTTTGCAACATTACTAAGGAGTAATTGTTGGGCACACTGAAAGCTGACATTGCTTAAAGGGGCGCTTGGAATCAAGAATGAAACCTGAATGTACCAAGTTACTGCCAGTCTGCAAAAATAAGGTTCAAAATTTAGAGAAGCGGCATTTGAAGCTGACTGCCGAACAAATCAACTGTTTTGTACGAACAGTCCCCCAATGTGCTTAGTAAAATAACTGCTACACTTCTTTTTCCAGAGCTTTAGGGATGAACACACGTGATTGAACACTGGCAATTTGAACATGTATAACAAATGACGCGTAAGGACCACGGAGGTGAGATACGAGAAATTAGGGCTCATATGGAGGCATATAGATAGACGTTTTCCCTCGCTCTATTTGCGAGTGGAAGAAGGGTGGAAGGGGGGGGGAAGAGAAGTAGTGGTACAGGGTACCGTCCGCCACGCATGTCCGCAGATGTGGGTGATGTCCTTAGGTTAGTTAGGTTTAAGTAGTTCTGAGGGGACGGAGGACTTCTGATATTAAGTAGTGCTCAGAGACATTTGAGCCATTTCCGCATGCCATGTTCGCCATACACGTGATCGTGTCATATTGTTACGAGCAGAAAATCTCCATGTGCTGGTAGTATGACTATGCTGCAACATTTCGGCAATGTGTTGTTGTTCCTGTGCAGCCTGTTGAACTACACGTTCTTAAGAGAAATATGAATTTGGAAATGTTCTGAGAACTTTGGTAAATACTCTACAATCATGAATTAAACGTGTCGGAAAGTGCCCAGGTATTCTGTGACAGCGGCAGAGGCACTACCATCGCAGAAACAGTAAACGTACACCATATCTACATATTGTTCACCAGTGTAGATGAGTGGAATTTTAGGCAGGACGTGTACAAACGAAGTCAATCGATTCTCACTCTGATGTCTCTCACTACTTTGCCCACAACACCAAAACTGCGAGTTTAACGGACTTGTTTAATGGTAGAGATCTGGTACCGCGCGCGGCGAAATTTTAATCCGCGCCAGACGTCATGGACGTCGAAGACCCATAGAGGTCTCTGCACCATCGCGCCGTAAGCTGTGGCGGCGTGCGCCTCCTGACCCACTTTAAGTGTGAGGGCGCCACAGTGGAACACGTGGATCCAGCGGCCAATAGCGTCGTCCCCAATAGCATATTATGCGCCTCCCTCGCGCTCAGCCAGCCATCTCCGGCGGTACCTCGCTACGAGTGCCGCCCTTCGATTGTGCCATTCCAGCACTAATCGAAGCGTTAGGGTTGCAGGTGCTAGCCAGCCAGCCAGCCAGGCAGCCAGCCAGCGGAGCAGCAACGGTTCAGCCGAGCAGCAGCGGTCCAGCTGAGCAGCAGCAGCAGCAGCAGCAGCAGCGGTCGCAGCGGTCCAGCCAGACAGCCAGCCAGCAGCGGTCCCGGCCAGCAGCAGCGGCCCAGCTAGCAGCTGCGGTCCAGCCAGCAGCAGCAGCAGCAGCAGCCCCGGCCTCGTCCGCGGCAGCAGCAGCAGCTGCGGCGTTCCTGCCAGCCATCGCCATCGCCAGCGCCAGCAGCGTGGGACTCTGGTCTTCGTTCGTCTTCGTCCGTCTTCGTACGACCCAGGTTATTTCCTCTCCTTTTCGTCCTGTGCTGTTTTAGTTCATCCCTGTCGTCATGTCAGCCTCCACCACCACTGCCACTGCTACCACCACAGCCATAGTGTATCCTTCGCCCTCCGCCGTCACCACCATCATTACATGGTGTGCCCAGTCACCTCCCCTATTTCCATCCCTCCTCTTCGCCCTCGCTCTTTGTCGCCCCCTCCCCAGCTTCTTCCTCCCGCTCCTCTCCCTCTGATCCTTTCCCACTCCCCCAGCCTGTCACTGCAGCTCCAGCTAGGGTGGTGGCCTGTCGGGCCACTGCCCATGCCCAGCTCTCTCCATCACCTTCGGCATCACCGCCACCATCATCGCCGTCGCCGTCGCCGTCACCATCTCTGGCGCCGACAACTGCGTCCACGCCGGGACCTGCCACTTCCCGCCACCTCCCTGTAGCTCCCGTCCCTCATGTCACCACCCACCCTTCTGCCGCTGTTAAACGCCCTAGTGGCACACCCACCTCCTCTGCTCCCAAAAAGGCCCTGCCCCATCCTCCTTCCCCCTCCAGGATGCCATGGATGTCTCCCCACCTGACCCTGCTCCCTTCGCCTCCTCCTCCTCCTCCTCCCCCTCCTCTTTATACAAATACCTCCTCTCCCATCACGATCCCCTTCTCGAGGCCCGGAACCTCTCCCTCCACCTCCGCCAACACTTCCCTGGTGCCCCCATCTCACTCCTCACTCGCAGACGGGATTCAGTTCTCATCTCCTCCCCCAGCCCCACCCTCCATACTGACATCCTCTCCCGCCTCCCCATCACACGGTTTGGCCCCAACGCCTCCCTCACCCCTGCTCCATCTCCTACCCACCAAGCCCAACCCCCGCATCGCCCGCCGACCCTCACTGCCGTGATCACTCGGCTTAGTCCGACGATCACAGAGGAGGAGGTGTTGGCGGAGCTCAAGCCGCATCTCTCGCTGGAGGTGCGGGCGGTCCGCCGCACTTTTAACTCAGCTGGCCCCACCCGCCTTATGCGGGTTTTCTCCGAGGATACCCCCTCCATTTACCGTCTCCTGAAGGAGGGTGCCCTCCTCTTCGACCAGCGATATAAGGTCGATGCCTCCCGTTCCCCTCCTCAGTCCCTTCGCTGCCAGAGGTGTCTGCACTACAATGCGCACCCAACAGCTGAGTGCCGTGAGGCTTCCACCTGCCCGCATTGTAGGCAAGCGCACTTCCTCCAGCAGTGCCCTAACCTACAATCCCCTCCCTCCTGTAATACCTACAACCTCCCCTATCCCACCTACTCCCAAAAGTGTAAGGCCCGACCCCCTCTGACCACTCCTGAACTCACCGTCCCTGTCCCTCCTCTGGACGACCCCACCCCTCCTGGCAATGCACTTCGCCCCCCCCCCACCGCTGAGGGCATCATCAGGTTCCTCACCATTGTCCTGCAAAACGTCCACCCTTTCCAGCGCCCTCACACGCTCCAACAGGTCTCCCTCGCTGCCTGTTCTGTCTTCCGCCTAAAAATGTATGCCACCTACTCCCACAACCAGGCCCATTTCACCTTGTGTCTCGAGACCTTCGCCTAAATCCCTGTCATGGCACGACAGCACCATATCCTGTTCAACTACATCCGTTCACTTCCCGGTAACAAGAACCTTTTCATGCAACCCCTTGCAACCCACCACGTGGATCCTTTCTCCTCAATCAACCCTTCCTCCAACCCCACCACACCATCCACACTTCGCCCTACCTTCTCCACCGCTCCGACAATCCCCTCTACATCTACATCTACATCTACATCCATACTCCGCAAGCCATCTGACGGTGTGTGGCGGAGGGTACCTTGAGTACCTCTATCGGTTCTCCCTTCTATTCTAGTCTCGTATTGTTCGTGGAAAGCAGCAATGTCAGTATGCCTCTGTGTGGGCTCTAATCTCTCTGATTTTATCTTCATGGTCTCTTCGCGAGATATACGTAGGAGGGAGCAATATACTGCTTGACTCTTCGGTGAAGGTATGTTCTCGAAACTTTGACAAAAGCCCGTACCGAGCTACTGAGCGTCTCTCCTGCAGAGTCTTCCACTGGAGTTTATCTATCATCTCCGTAACGCTTTCGCGATTACTACATGATCCTGTAACGAAGCGCGCTGCTCTCCATTGGATCTTCTCTATGTCTTGTATCAACTCTATCTGGTATGGATCCCACACTGCTGAGCAGTATTCAAGCAGTGGGCGAACAAGCATACTGTAACCTACTTCCTTTGTTTTCGGATTGCATTTCCTTAGGATTCTTCCAATGAATCTCAGTCTGGCATTTGCTTTACCGACGATCAACTTTATATGATCATTCCATTTTAAATCAGTCCTAATGCGTACTCCCAGATAATTTATGGTATTAACTGCTTCCAGTTGCTGACCTGCTATTTTGTAGCTAAATGATAAAGGATCTATCTTTCTGTGTATTCGCAGCACATTACACTTGTCTACATTGAGATTCAATTGCCATTCCCTGCACCATGCGTCAATTCGCTGCAGATCCTCCTGCATTTCAGTACAATTTTCCATTGTTACAAACTCTCAATACACCACAGCATCATCTGCAAAAAGCCTCAGTGAACTTCCGATGTCATCCACCAGGTTATTTATGTATATTGTGAATAGCAACGGTCCTATGACACTCCCCTGCGGCACACCTGAAATCACTCTTACTTCGGAAGACTTCTCTCCATTGAGAATAACATGCTGCGTCCTGTTATCTAGGAACCTCCCAATTGCACATGGCGGAGTTGCCATTGGTCACCACCGCCAGATCCCGGTTCGGCTCCAACCTCTCCTTCCCAACCCCACCGTACACATAATCCTCAGTCTCTTCTTCCCTGGCCTTACCCTCACCTGCGCCACCCTCTATGTCTGCACCAATGCCCCTATTCCTTTCGACTTCCACTCCCACATTAATTGTACCTTCTCCTCCTACATGATCGCCGCCGTTCTCAACTTCCATAGTCGTTCCACCACCCAGTTACGGCGTTGGCATTGGTTCCTCTCCACCCTCCAAGGCACCTCGTCCCCATTCCCCAGCACACGCGCCCCGAATCCTACTCCACTCCTGATGTCATCCTCTCCTCCCCCAACCTGCTGGGCCGCATAGTGGTGGATGTCCTGGACCCTATTGGTAGCAACAATCTCCCTGTCCTTCTCACCGTTTCAGATGGTCGGCACCCCCGCCACGACCCTCGTAATGACACTCCCCCGAAGTACATCCATGATTATTCCCACGCCAACTGGAATGCCTAGAGGGATACCCTCTCCACCCAGGTCGAAGGCCACCCCTTCACCTACCATTACCCTGACGATGTTACCCATGCCGCCTCCTTTACCCCCGCAGGCTGTCCTCCTCCTCCATGAATCCCGCCGTCTCTACCGTGCCTTCCTCCACACGCGTGACCCAGACACACTACGACGCTACCGGCAACTCCAGTGACACATCCGAAACTTGCTCGCAGCTAAGAAACGCCGGGACTGGCGACAGACATGCACCCGTTTAAATGGTACCCTACCTATATACTCGTCCAGGTTCTGGTCTGCCTTCCGTCGCCTTACTGGAACCAAACCCTCCCCCTACTATCCTCTTCTCCATGATGATCACCCCTTCCCTTACATCATTAGTAAAGCCAATCACTTTACCTCCTACCTTTCCAATGTCTTTTCCATCCCAGACGATCCCCAGCTCGATTACTCCATCTTCCCAGATGTCCGTGATCAAACTGACACCTCTGTCCCTCCCCTCGCATCTGGTTTCCAGTACTTGGACAACACTGCATGCATGGAACTGAATGCCCCTATCACTATACAGGATCTCATTGCTACACTCCACACAAAACGCAACACCGCTCCTGGTCACGACTGTGTCACCTGCCGCCAACATCGTGAAGCTCCTGTCTCTTTCCTCTCCACCCTGGCCAGGCTCTACAATGTAGTCCTGTCCACCAGCTACTACCCCGACCTGTTGAAAACCTCCCGTGCCCTTATGTTCCTTAAACCTAGTAAACCGCCATCCGCCGTCTCCTCCTACCGTCCCATCAGCCTTACCTCGGTCTTCAGGAAAGTCCTGGAATCCATCCTCACCTGACACATCCACCAGCATCTGCTCCAGCACCACCTCCTTCCCATTACCAAGTGTGGCTTTCGGGCATCTTGCTCTTCTGATGCTCCTCCATCTCACTCATCTCCTTTCCAAACAGCTTAACTCTCTTCGCCCCACAATCTTCCTGTCTCTGGACCTCGAACGTGCCTATGAACGCGTATGGCATTCCGGTCTCCTCTTCAAGCTCCAAACCTTCGCCCTTCCCATAAACTACGTCCTTCTGATTGGCTCTTTCTCACCCACCGTCCTTCCTACGTCACCATCCATAGCACGGATTCCTACACCTTTTTTCCCTCTGCCGGTGCCCCAAGGCTCTGTCCTCTTCCCCCTTCTGTACCTTTTGTATACGGCGGACATGCCGCCGCCGCCCCCCCCCCCCCCCCCGTCCACCTTCTCCAGTTTACCGATGACATCGCCTTCCTTGCCCTCGCCCCCACCCTGCAGCGTTCCCTTCTCCAATCCCATCTTGACCGGTTCACCGCTTGGTGCAGCCAGTGGTTGCTCAAGGTCAATCTCTCCAAAACCCAGGCGATCACTGCAGGCAAAACCACCTCTTCCTTCCGCCTCCTTGATTTCTATCTCACCATCTATGGCCGTCCTATCGCCCTCACCACCACCCTTAAGTACCTTGGCGTCACCCTCGACCGTCGCCTCTCCTGGACCCCCCATCTTCAGACAATACAAGCCAAGGCACGCTCCCGACTCCGTCTCCTCAAGCTCCTTTCCGGCCGTACGTGGGTCTGGACCCCTCCACCATCCTCCACACCTATAAATCCCTCATCCGCCCTATCCTCTATTATGCCCATCCTGCCTGCATCTCCGTCCCCCCCACAAATCCCTTCAGATCCTTGAACGCCATGCTCTCCACTTCACCTATCACATCCGTCTCCTCTCCCCCACGCAGATCCTGTACGACCTCATTCTGTTCCCCTACCTCCTCCTTTTCCTTGAAAGGATATGGATCCTCTACACCTCCCGTAAACTCGATCCTCCTCACCCGCTTGTCTCCCCCATCCTCTCGCACCTCCTCCAGCTGCTGCGCCTGTATTCCCATGTCCCATCTGCACTCCATCTCTCCACCCTCCTTACCCTCTCCCAAGGTGGCTTCCGTCAGCTCCCCCTCCCTGATGACGCCCTCCTCCCCTCTATCTACCCCTTCCACCAACTTTGATCCTCCCTTCCTCTTCCTGTGTTTCTCCTTTGGGCACCCTTCCTCCCTTCTCTTCCCCTTCCATCCCTCCTCCATTTCTCCCCACTCCTCCCCCAGGCTTCCCCTCCCCTGTCCCTCTACTCCTCCTCCCATCTCCTCAGCCATTGGCATCTTTGTTCTCCCCTCTCCCCCCCCCCCTCACCCTACCTCCCCTCTTGGCAGGTCCCCGGACTCGCACACGCTACGTGGACATTCGCGCGCTGGAGATCATCGCCATTAGTGTCTCGTGTATGCCGTCGTGTTTAGTGTTCAGTGTTCACCGTCACACTCAATCGTTCACCTGTGCCATCGACATCTTCAGTGTTTGTGCGTCGTGTCAACAGTTTGTAGCGTGGATTGTCATCGAGTGTGAACGGCTTCATGTTTTTTTATGTTCATGTGTCTACTGTTTTTTCCCTGCCGTTTTGTTCCAACTCATGTGTCCTCTCTGTTTTACCATTGTAATATCTTGGGCTGAAGAGCGGCGTCTTGTGCTGCTGCCAGCCTACCTGTTTTTATACGGGTATTAAAATCACAATAAAGAAAAAAAAAAAATCAGCCAGCAGACTAACATCTCGTGCGTCTCAGGACATAGTCCTCTCCCGTTGTGTTGTTGTTCGCGGGCCGCTCCGCGGGTCCCGCCGCGATTCCATCACTACTACCCCGCGACCGTTCCGGTCGCCGTTACAACGAGAAAGATATTCCAAGCAAATATGATGAAATCAAAGATGTATACTGGTCTAGAATACAACGTCAAAGAGATTGGGTGTTGAATAAGACTGATACGTGCGCGCCGCTAATCCAAAAACAAAAGTACATTAAATGTCTCCATACAAAGTTTTCGACTTCAAATGAGTTTCCCTGCCATAATTGGACTCCCTGGACTATAGTTGGCGTTTAGGTGTAAATGTAGAATTTGATTGAATTCATGTCTCTTAGTATTGCTAAAGCCGAAAATTTTGCAAGAATACTTCTTCGGTTGATAATAAATCAAAAGAAAGAAGTACTCATGAACAGAATGAAAAGACCCGTGAAACCACTTTGGCTGATATTTCGAATCGCCTTCCTTATCCTCAGTGGCTCTTAATACACATAATTTACACTGTTGCTTTAACACAGTAAGTTAAACGGGCTGGCGTACTCTATCTCTGCAGCCATGCAGATAAAGTAAGTTCTGACAGGTGAAACAGAAACAGCACAGGTTCGGTAGGCCAACCTCTCCTCGCTTTGCAGTGGCTGCCGTGTCGACGGCGAGGGCGCTCCAGCAAGTCTGCTGGAGATGATGTAGCTGTCACGAAGTCTCGCGCGCCTCAGACATGAAACGCCAGTGAGGTCACACGAAAAGGCGGTGATGGCGCTGGCTTCCTGTTGTAAGCTTGCCAGTTTCACTTTTAACTTTTTTAGGTAATTAAGCTTTTCTACCCTCTGGCAGTTTCCCTTGCCGACTGAAGCGTACATCATTTATTTTACGCTTACGTTTGAGTCACAATGTATTAGCGGAGTATAATTTCCTCATAGACATCTGTTTTCTCCCGTAGAAAGTTATGACTAAGATAATAGGCTGAATCGAATAAACCGTAAGTCTTCAACGGAGTAAAGACTGACCATAACGGCCTTCATTGTACGAAACGACCTTAATGATCATAAAAAGTTGTTATATTGTTTTCTTACGTAAAGTTTAACATTGTCAAGAGGGTGGAAAATCGATCTTAATTTTTAATATAAACTTTATTTCCTACATTGCTGGTTTAAAAACTGACATGCTAGCTAGCATATGTAGATCATAAAATATTGTTACTACGTGTAACACAACACATGTTGTACAATAACTACCAAACGCAATCGAAATCCTTCAGTCATTTTATAAAATCGAGATCTCTGTATGCTCTTTTTTGTGGGAAAGGCATGAATATAGCGACATCAACGACATTTTTATGGAAATTGTTATTAATGGCATGGCTTTAGGTGGATAGTAAGAAACATCCGATACGTTAAGCAGTCAGTGAAGAGACTAATAATTAAGATGAATCCTAATTGTTCTTTGTGAGATCATTTCCATCATTGTGTACACTGTGTGGAACAGTTAAAAGGCGCCTTTCTGTGGTTATTAGAGGCTCTTCAGATCGAATGACACGTGGAGCAGTCTGTGGTTGCCGCACTTCAGGGTTATGACAGGAACGATCATTTTAAGCAAAAATGTCTAGCAAACATGGGATCTAACGTCTACCTCAACAGCTGTGAGTACACCCTCATTTTCGCTATTGTGAAGAAAATGTCTTGTTCTGCAAGCTGTTTTCTTTCCATATTTTGGGAAGATGTGGTATGGACCAAATACGAAAAAATTGTCTAGGAAACACGGGCTCTAAAATGTGTACCTTAAGAGCTATTAGCACTTGTTCAGTAGAAGAGATGCGTTTAACAGTATCGAAGATGAAATGCTACTAATTCTCAGGTACGCATTTTAGAGACTATGTTTACTACTCGTAGAATCTTTTGATCAGAATGAATTTTCACTCTGCTGGGGAATGAGTGATGATATGAAGTTTCCTGGCGCATTCCGACTGTGAACCGGACTAGTACTCGAAAATAGGATCTTTGCCTTTCGCATACATGTTGTCTACCAACTGCGTTACCTAAAATTGACTCATAACGTGCCCTCACAACTTTTTATCTGCAGTACCTCACCTCCTAGCTTCCAAACGTCACATAAGTTCTTCTGTGCAAATTAAAATGGTCCTGGATGGCAAAGACACGAACGTTTTTGTTCAACAGCAACACAGTTATTTCCCAGAATCGTTTTGTTTCTTCTCTTTTTATTTCTCCCTTTTATAGTAAATTTGTGACTGCAGTAATATTCATATAATAACAACTCTTTGCTAACAAAAATTAAATCACCAGACAAATTTGCTGGCTCACTTACAGTGCTGTCACCTTGTTTTGGAACAAAAGGTTTCAGCTAAAATTAAAGACAGAAAATCTAGCATGTTTTAATGAGAATGAGCTTCGGTGGCTCTTTCAATATTCAGTGTAAATTTACAAAAACCTTAATTAATCACATAAATCTTAAGACTCCGAAAGTACTGGGTGATCAAAAAATCAGTATAAATTTGAAAACTGAATAAATCACAGAATAATGTAGATAGAGAGGTGCAATTTGACACACATGCTTAGAATGACATGGGGTTTTATTAGAAAAAAAAATACAAAAGTTCAAAAATGTCCGACAGACGGCGCTTCATCTCATCAGGATACAATATTTAGCATAAAAAAGTTAGACAAAGCAAAGATGATGTTCTTTACAGGAAATGCTCAATATGTCCACCACCATTCCTCAACAATAGCTGTAGTCGAGAAATAATTTTGTGAAGAGCACTGTAAAGCATGTCCAAAGTTACGGTGCAGCATTGGCGTCAGATGTTGTCTTTCAGCATCCCTAGAGATGTTGGTCGATAACGATACACTTGCAACTTCAGGTAACCCCAAAGCGAATAATCGCACGGACTGAGGTCTGGGGACCTGGAAGGCCAAGCATGACGAAAGTGGCGGCTGAGCACACGATCATCATCAAACGAAGCGTGCAAGAGATTTTTCACGCGTCTAGCAATATGGGGTGGAGTGCCATCCTGCATAGACATCGTACGTTCCAGCAGGTGTTTATCAGCCAGGCTGGGGATGATGCGATTTTGTAACATATTGGCTTACCTCTCACCCGTCATGGTAGCAGTTTTGCTGTCTAGCGCCATCTGTCGCACATTTTGTGAACATTGTTTCTTTTTGATTCTAATAAAACCCCATGTTACTCCAAGCATGTGTGTCAGTTTCTACCTCTCTATCTACATTATTCCGTGGTTTATTAAGTTTTTAAATTTATACTGACTTTTTGATCACTCGGTATTACTTCCAACTAATTTTAAGACATTTTTACACGATCTTCTGATATGTTTTGTGATACATACATCCGTTACACAGTGAGAAAATTTAATAGTAAGAAATGAATGAACCAAATTGGTGAATGAATTGGCTTCTGCAGGAAGAAGCGAAATGGCACCGTGCTGCTTGCAACTTACAAGATAGTTCAACTGTTATTGGAGCCCAGCTTTATACAGACAAAAAATCACGCGATACCCCGCTTACAGCAAAATAGAAAAGAAAAGGAAGGTACCAGAATGCCACTCACTGTTCTGGCGTAACCACAGGTGCCAGAACGAAGACGGAGAATGAAAGAGAAGAGAAGGCGGTGAGGGACGTTGGCCAATGGTGTGGTCATTAGAACCGCACCACGACAGGAACGGCCTCTACAAGAGGAGAATATAAGCCCCACTCCTGCCAGCCTCGGCATTTCAGTATTCGCCCAGTCTTCGGACAGTATTCGTGGTATTAGCACAGTTGTAGACCGGCACTCGTAGAACACTAATTAGTTATCCATATCCATCGCTTCTATAGACATTTTCTACAGTAAAGGACATTACTGTTTGCACGTCGCCATCGCTTGTGAAATTTGTTGTAAATTCGAAGTTAAGTATTCTCAATCTTTACATTTGTAATAAAAACTATTAATGTGATTTTCCTTGAATTGTTGTATAGCTTTCCGAGAATGCAGCGTCCCTGAGGCACCTTGTAAGTGACGAGGCGGCAAGACCCCCACATTTGGTCGAGTATCCGCCGAACCCAGTGCCTGACAGCCACGGAATTTTCATTTACTTTGTGCTGGCGCCTTATTTCTCTCTTTGTCTTATTTTAATGGAGCTTTTCTTTGCTCTACTAGTTTCTTGTCGCTTCTGCTAATCAGTGTTTTCAGGTGGTCGCTGCTGAATTTTTCTTTGTTTGTGTCCTAATTTTACTTGCTTGCCTTGTCTGTTTTCTGCATTTGTGTCTTCCAACATGCCCACTCCACCTGTTCCGACCCCCTGCTCAGGCGCCACAGCCGCAGCAAGTCTTAGGTGCCACGCTGCTAATGCAGATGTTTCAGTTCCAGACTCAACATATCTCCAGGTTACTCAACAAGGTGCAGCAGCTACTGGCCAGCACTGAGCACCCGATGGAACAAGCACTGCCTGCTGCAGCTGCCGTACTACCTTTTCGACAGTTTTGTGAACTAGAAGCAGAATGGCTCTAGTGGTTGTCACAATTTGAAGCTCACGCCATCACACACAATGTACCAGGTACTGAGAAACGTTCCTACCTAATATCAACAGTAGGAAGTGCAGTGTTTCGGCTCCTACAAAAACTTTTCCCTAACGCCACTCTGAGTGATCCTGGTTATGAACAGGCAGTACAGTCATTAACTAACTCTTATGACCAACAGGATAATGTGGTAGCAGCTAGGTATCAATTGTTTAATTGCAAAAAGCGATGAAAATAAACTTATCACGAGTGGGTAAGATATTTGCAGAGAATGACAACGAAATGCAAATTTAAATGTTCCTGCATTGCTTTATATTCAGATGTTATGTTGCGTGATGCAATCGTGAATGCAAGGCGTCAGAATAAATGGTCAGATTTGCACATTACATGAGTGTTTTATACATCGGAACGGGAAGGTGAATATGGCACCTCACTTAATTTGGCGGTTATAAGCAAAAAAAGGCATCTACGAGATGGACCGTCGCCAATTGCTTCAAGCCGCCGCTATAGGACACCCTGCTTAGCTCGCTTCGCGCTGTGTGATATTGTCTTTTACAGGGTTTTTAGCAGCAGCAGACGCTGGGGGCGAGGCGAGTCGACTTGGCGCTTGCATTTATCTTCTTTCAGTTCCAGATGGTTTGCACTGCCACCATCAAAATCATCTTCACCTCTGCCGCATTGACGATGATCTTTCAGTCTCTCTTGCCCCAGATTCAAGGATCCAGAGGACAGCGCGGCCACAGCAGCCGTCAGATTGTCTCCTCACGACACCGCGGAACGACTCGATGGAGAGGGAGCCTTAGCCTCCTCCGCCCCCTCTCGTCCTACCGACGGAGCGGAGCCCTCACACACCGCAGCAGTCGCCACCTTCATGATATGGTTTATGGCAGCAGGAGCTGGACGCGTGCCCTTCTGGTCGTTTTCAGGGGGACGTTTCCGCCAGAGCGCATTCCAGATGGCGGGGTATGGTAGAAAACTTAACGTCCTCTGTAGCCACAGCTTCTGGCCGGGCGATGCACCCACATTCCTCATTCCTGCGTCCTTCGCCGTGGTCGCACTCCATACATGACGATGGCCCGTCGCTTTGCTAGGGGGGGGGGGGGGGGTGGAAGACGTAACCACAAGCGCCGGAACGAAGATGAAGAGTGCAAGAGAAGAGAAGGTGGTGAGGCGACGTCATACAATGGTGCACTGATTAGGATCGCATTACGACAGCAGTGGCCTGTACAAAAAGAGAATATAAGCGCCGCTTCTGCCAGCTGCGGCCACTCAGTATTCGCTCAGTATTCGGACAGTATTCGGAGTATTAGCACAGTTGTAGACCGGCACTCACAGAACAGTTATTAGTTATCCATATCGATTGCTTGTATGGACATTGTTTGTCAATTTTCTTATTTGTAATGATAACTTTTATTGTGATTTTTCTTGTATTGTTGTAAGGCATTCCAAGAATGCAGCATCCCTTAGGCACCCTGTAAGTGACGAGAAGGCAAGACCCCCACACTCACAGCTGACAACAAATACTGCAGAACTGCGGAAACTAAACAGACAACGAAAGCTTAGCAGTGTTCTGTACAATTGGCATTGAAAGGTAACTGTGGCACAGTACGAACTCATAAACTGGTAGAATTACTGCCATAAAACAGTCGAATAAAGTTAACCACTAATCGGTGGCCAGTCTTCGAATGTATACGCTGTTTCATTATGTAAGCAGATTAGCATGGAGGAAATAAAAGTCAGAGCACGACCAGGTGCATTGCAAGAGCAAGTGGGTCTGAACACAGTCACAAGATTTTGCCAGAGACAGATGCTCACCAGCTTCAATTACGACAGCGCACATCCAACATGTATTACTCTGAAGCATCCTCTTTGCAGCGACCATGAGTGAGCTGTCACGTAACGCACAGCGCACCCAAAAGCGACTTGGGCTGGGAACTCCAACAACAGTTCGTACCACTTCAAGGACGCGGCGATGCTACCGCGTTGCTGTCCAGCCGTGTCCCAAACGAGAGGCGGGCGGCTCTTACAGGGTGTTTCAAAAATTACCGGTATACTTGAAACGGTAATAAAAACTAAACGAGCAGCGATAGAAGTACACCGTTTGTTGCAATATGCTTGGGACAACAGTACATTTTCAGGCAGACAAACTTTCGAAATTACAGTAGTTACAATTTTCAACAACAGATGGCGCTGCGGTCTGGGAAACTCTATAGTACGACATTTTCCACATATCCACCATGCGTAGCAATAATATGGCGTAGTCTCTGAATGAAATTACCTGAAAACTTTGACAACGTGTCTGGCGGAATGGCTGCACATGCAGATGAGATGTACTGCTTCAGCTGTTCAATTGTTTCTGGATTCTGGCGCTACACCTGGTCTTTCAAGTGTCCCCACAGAAAGAAGTCACAGGGGTTCATGTCTGGCGAATAGGGAGGCCAATCCACGCCGCCTCCTGTATGTTTCGGATAGCCCAAAGCAATCACACGATCATCGAAATATTCATTCAGGAAATTAAAGACGTCGGCCGTGCGATGTGGCCGGGCACCATCTTGCATAAACCACGAGGTGTTCGCAGTGTCGTCTAAGGCAGTTTGTACCGCCACAAATTCACGAAGAATGTCCAGATAGCGTGATGCAGTAATCATTTCGGATCTGAAAAATGGGCCAATGATTCCTTTGGAAGAAATAGCGGGCCCGACCAGTACCTTTTGAGGATGCAGGGACGATGGGACTGCAACATGGGGCTTTTCGGTTCCCCATATGCGCCAGTTCTGTTTATTGACGAAGCCGTCCAGGTAAAAATAAGCTTCGTCAGTAAACCAAATGCTGCCCACATGCATATCGCCGTCATCAATCCTGTGCACTATATCGTTAGCGAATGTCTCTCGTGCAGCAATGGTAGCGGCGCTGAGGGGTTGCCGCGTTTGAATTTTTTATGGTTAGAGGTGTAAACTCTGGCGCATGAGACGATACGTGGACGTTGGCGTCATTTGGACCGCAGCTGCAACACGGCGAACGGAAACCCGAGGCCGCTGTTGGATCACCTGCTGCACTAGCTGCGCTTTGCCCTCTGTGGTTGCCGTACGCGGTCGCCCTACCTTTCCAGCACGTTCATCCGTCACGTTCCCAGTCCGTTGAAATTTTTCAAACAGATCCTTTATTGTGTTGCTTTTCGGTCCTTTGGTTACATTAAACCTCCGTTGAAAACTTCGTCTTGTTGCAACAACACTGTGTTCTAGGCGGTGGAATTCCAACACCAGAAAAATCCTCTGTTCTAAGGAATAAACCATGTTGTCTACAGCACACTTGCATGTTGTGAACAGCACACGCTTACAGCAGAAAGACGACGTACAGAATGGCGCACCCACAGACTGCGTTGTCTTCTATATCTTTCACATCACTTGCAGCGCCATCTGTTGTTGAAAATTGTAACTACTGTAATTTCGAAAGTTTGTCCGCCTGAAAGTTTACTGTTGTCCCAAGCATATTGCAACAAACGGTGTATTTCTATCGCTGCTCGTTTAGTTTTTATTGCCGTTTCAAATATACCGGTCATTTTTGAAACACCCTGTATCTCTCTTAGGGGCGGGTGGAGCTAAGTGCACACTTAATAGCACACGCACCGTGTCCTCACGACTACCCATATGTGTAGGAAAGATATCTTCTGGCTTTATCCGGCGCTAGAATCAACCCAACGCGCGAAACGGCTCATAATTGGAGGGATTCATACTTCTGGAAGAAAAGATATTGCAGAGACTTGGCTAAGCCACAACATGGGATATTTTTTCCAGAATGAATTTTCACTCTGCAGGGGGATGTGTGCTGATATTAAACTCCATGGGCAATTAAAACTTTTTGGCTGACCTAGACTCGAACTCCGGACTTTTGCCTTTAGTTAGTACGTGGAGAACGCTGCAAGAAAACGCTTGGGGCAAAAATGTTTCTTCCTGGACGGTATTACGGTAGTGACAGGAAGCGCTTCTGGCCATGCCAAATCCACAATAATCCACAATAATCATAAAGACCCTGTATGGAAGCGGAAGAAACGCAAATGAAGAGAAGTAGTTTCTCATCATTGAATTCTACACTGCCGAAAGAAAACATTGTCCAGAAGAGTCAAGGTTTTTTTGTTGCGACAGAGCGTATGAAGTACATGAAATGATTACATTTAAGAAATAGGTACCAAAGCGATTCTGAGGTACGAGATATCGATCCATGTCTAAGCACCCATATTAGTACGTGTTGCAGCTGCCACAAGCGGCAATGCAGTTGATAGTACACATGGCGAGTACTGTCTGGGATACGTTTTGCCTACCTGCTCGATCTGCTCACGTATTTCTGTAAGAGATGCCATCATATCCCACTCGTGCTCGACTCGAGATAAATCCGGAGATCGTGCTGGACAGGGAATTTGCTCGTGGTCTGGCAGAATACGCTGCGTTTCAAGGCTACGGTTATCCTCTTCGAACAACAAATATCCTTGCTGTTGCAAGAACGGAGAAAGAACGGGTTTAAAAACATCTGAAAGTTTCTTGTAATATTTCAACTCATTTTTGTGTCAGGTTGGTATATGGTAAATGTGTAAAACATAATTTGATATCGAAATACGTAAATCTCAGTCTGGATAAAAGAACTATTTGGAAATTTAAGTTTGAACGGAAATGTGTGGAGCTCACGCTACATGACAGAAAATCCAGGCTAGCCGGTACATCAGACAGTCGGTCTGTGAGGAAACAGTCCGGTTCAGTGAAATTTACACATGCTATCTGACTGCAAAACAAATGACTCAGATTACAGAGTAAAATGTTGTTCCTGAGCGTAGCTAATCTTTACCTACTCCTGTAAACAATCATTGTACCAGAACTGTTATTGTAGTTACAGTGCAAATGAACATAATATATAACGCATATGACTTTCTGATAAAACTGCTTCAAAATTCACAAGGTAGCTCTTAAGTGAAATCTTATACTGGTATTAAGCCTCAGAACTGGTACTGATATTTTCAGAAATACACTCTGACAATCACAGTGTCTTACAACCGATTATGAACTTTGATGACAAATCTGTTAACGTAACTGTTCGTGCGGAACGGTCGTCTGCTCTGCATCCTGTCGCTATTAGCATTAATGATGTAACTGTTCAAAACCGAATTCCATTTGCCGTACTTGCGGTGTGCAATGCAGGACATTATCTTACAAATATTCTTAAAAATGCATCTCAGTATACAATTCGCGGTGTGCAATGCGAATATTCAATCACAGTCATTAACGTAAGGGCAAATGGGGAACTAATCTTAATGACTGATAAATGAGAACAAGACTGAAAATTTAATTATGCTTCATTAAGTTATGAAAACAATAAAAGTTTTCATAAAGTTCTCGCACCTATACAAGTTAGCAAAATATTTATTAATAACTTTCCTGTGTACAAATACACTCCTGGAAATGGAAAAAAGAACACATTGACACCGGTGTGTCAGACCCACCATACTTGCTCCGGACACTGCGAGAGGGCTGTACAAGCAATGATCACACGCACGGCACAGCGGACACACCAGGAACCGCGATGTTGGCCGTCGAATGGCGCTAGCTGCGCAGCATTTGTGCACCGCCGCCGTCAGTGTCAGCCAGTTTGCCGTGGCATACGGAGCTCCATCGCAGTCTTTAACACTGGTAGCATGCCGCGACAGCGTGGACGTGAACCGTATGTGCAGTTGACGGACTTTGAGCGAGGGCGTATAGTGGGCATGCGGGAGGCCGGGTGGACGTACCGCCGAATTGCTCAACACGTGGGGCGTGAGGTCTCCACAGTACATCGATGTTGTCGCCAGTGGTCGGCGGAAGGTGCACGTGCCCGTCGACCTGGGACCGGACCGCAGCGACGCACGGATGCACGCCAAGACCGTAGGATCCTACGCAGTGCCGTAGGGGACCGCACCGCCACTTCCCAGCAAATTAGGGACACTGTTGCTCCTGGGGTATCGGCGAGGACCATTCGCAACCGTCTCCATGAAGCTGGGCTGCGGTCCCGCACACCGTTAGGCCGTCTTCCGCTCACGCCCCAACATCGTGCAGCCCGCCTCCAGTGGTGTCGCGACAGGCGTGAATGGAGGGACGAATGGAGACGTGTCGTCTTCAGCGATGAGAGTCGCTTCTGCCTTGGTGCCAATGATGGTCGTATGCGTGTTTGGCGCTGTGCAGGTGAGCGCCACAATCAGGACTGCATACGACCGAGGCACACAGGGCCAACACCCGGCATCATGGTGTGGGGAGCGATCTCCTACACTGGCCGTACACCACTGGTGATCGTCGAGGGGACACTGAGTAGTGCACGGTACATCCAAACCGTCATCGAACCCATCGTTCTACCATTCCTAGACCAGCAAGGGAACTTGCTGTTCCAACAGGACAATGCACGTCCGCATGTATCCCGTGCCACCCAACGTGCTCTAGAAGGTGTAAGTCAACTACCCTGGCCAGCAAGATCTCCGGATCTGTCCCCCATTGAGCATGTTTGGGACTGGATGAAGCGTCGTCTCACGCGGTCTGCACGTCCAGCACGAACGCTGGTCCAACTGAGGCGCCAGGTGGAAATGGCATGGCAAGCCGTTCCACAGGACTACATCCAGCATCTCTACGATCGTCTCCATGGGAGAATAGCAGCCTGCATTGCTGCGAAAGGTGGATATACACTGTACTAGTGCCGACATTGTGCATGCTCTGTTGCCTGTGTCTATGTGCCTGTGGTTCTGTCAGTGTGATCATGTGATGTATCTGACCCCAGGTATGCGTCAATAAAGTTTCCCCTTCCTGGGACAATTAATTCACGGTGTTCTTATTTCAATTTCTAGGAGTGTACTATCCATGGCATTTCTTTCAACTACATGACAAATCCATATGGTGCATTTTAAGATTTCTACTGTAAACTTCAACAATACGAAACGTTCTAATAATAAGAAGCTATACGATTACTGTTACGGCACGCCAGTCGGGAACGAAGCAGAACAGACAGCTGTGAGATGGTCAGCCAATCGCACCCTGACCGACCTCCCTCCAGGACGACAACGCGACAGCAGCGGCCCCTGTGCGAAGAGAACACAAGCGGCGCCCCCGACTGTTGGCAGCCACTTCAATAGGACCTTCAATACTAGCCACTTCGTTAGTCAACTCTACGTAGCACAGACTTGTATTTGTCTATTCTGAAGATGACTGATTATTTTGTATGTCACCCTTTGCTTTAATTATTGTAATTGTCTTTTTTAATAAAACTCATTAATATGAATTGTTTTTCTAGCAAACTGAGTATGTAGGACTCCTAGACACAACAACACTGACGACGAGGATGGACGAATAACATTGGGGACAAGGTGAACGAATACCATAGCGACCGCCTGTAAATAGGAACCTTCAGCTGCAATAAATTATGTTTTTTCGTGGGTTTTTGTGTTTTGTTGGCGCCTTAATTCTACCTTGTCTCTTTCTTTGTGGGGGCGTGTTTAACTATTGTACAACTGTCTCTTATAGCGTTTTTCCTATTCAGTCTTTTCAGGTAGGCGTTGCAGAGATTCACTTTGCATGTGTGCTTATTTTTATTGCTTGCATTGTCTGTTTATTGCATTTGGCTATTCCAAAATGACCAACCCACCTCTCCCAGCTCCTGCTCAGGCACCTCAGCTGCAAGCGATTGATTCAACGCAGCTAACACAGATGTTTTAGGGTCAGACGTAGCAGATTGTAATCCTTCTAAACAAGGTACAGCAGTTGCTCGCCAGCGAACCCAAAAACGCAGCACAACTTCTAATAACTGTAGCTCCGAGTGCCATACCGCTTTTTCCTCAGTTTAATGAAAGAGAAGAGGAATGGCTCTAGTGGTTGCAACAGTATGAATCCCACATCATTCCTCACAAAGTATCAGGTTTTGTGGAACTACATTACTTTTTGTCAATGGTAGGAAGTGCAGTCATTCGCCTCATTCAGAAAATTTTCCTTAACGCCACCCCAAGTGAACTATCCTCCCATCAGGTTGTAGGTTCCCTATTATGACCAACAAGTAAATGTTGTGGCAGCTATGTACGAATTCTTTCGTTGCAAGAGAAGATCAGAAAAATATTTTCGTAGGTGGGTAACAGATTTGCAGGGTGTGACAAGGAAATGCTAATTCAGATGTGCTTGCGGTGCTCTATAATCAGATTTTATGTTGTGTGATGTGATTGTGTATAATGTAACTGATGTCAACCTTAGAGAACATGTTCTGAAACAGTCATATTCATCGTTTCATCATGCAGAGCAAATTGTAGATGAGTATGATTCAGTTGCCATAGCAGCCGATAAATCTGAGTAGCCGGCCGGAGTGGCCGTGCGGTTCTAGGCGCTACAGTCTGGAACTGCGTGACCGCTACGGTCGCAGGTTCGAATACTGCCTAGGGCATGGATGTGTGTGATGTCCTTAGGTTAGTTAGGTTTAAGTTGTTCTAAGTTCTAGGGGACTGATGACCACAGCAGTTAAGTCCCATAGTGCTCAGAGCCATTTGAACCATTTTTGAAATCTGAGTAGCCATCAATTTGTGGAGTCGAGTGACCCCTTGCTGACGACCAGCCCATTAGGCAGCAACAGCCGAGGTGCGTTGCAATGCATAAACGGTTCTCTATACAGGCGAACAGAATTAAGTCATGCCTTCGGTGCTATTCATGGCACAAACGCCAATGATTCCCGTCCAGACAAGCACGACGTTACACTTGTGGCATGAAAGGACATGTACAGTCCATATGTTTGCAATGGAACAAACATAAGGATTCCGCCCATTCACAAAATCTAGTCACAAGACCTATGTAGTCAATTCAGCATACTCAAAGGCTGCTGAAGGCATCAGCACAACTAGCAAGCAAACAGTTTCTCCCAACAAAATTTTTGTTCATTTGCATCTTAGTGGCAAAGTGTGAAATTTCAGTTGGACAGAGGTGTCTCTGCTACATTGCTGAATCGTAACACATATCAACTGTTAGGCTCCCCACAAATGTCTAAAACTAGCAGGCACCTGGTGGCTGATAGTGGACGAGACATTCACATTCCCAGAAAACTTACCTTGTCTGCCAAGTATCACCAACAGATGCAAACTGTGCTACAATTTCGCGGTTGTGAGAATATATTTTCCCTTGATTCGTTTGATTTGTTTGGCTTTTCAAATTCAGGATAATGTGTTATCAGTGAATGCATTCAGTGCTAAAGACAGTGTAGCTAGCTTGCGGAAAGAATTCCCTGAAACCTTTTCTTAAAGTTTAGGCACATTTTACTATGAAAGGTAATGCTCAGCCGAAATTTGGCCACGTCAGTGTTGTGGACTGACAAGACAGCCAGTCCACAGTGACGGGTAACCGAAATGCACGCGTACACACACACACCGGCTGGCGTGAGTTCTGGAACAGGATACGTATTGAATGCTATAAAGAGAAGTACGTAGCTGCGTTAATACTTAACTTTAATTCATCCTTGTGGTACATCGCTATTGTTAATACAAGTTAGACTCTCTCCATATATGGTTAATGGCGCCTTGCTAGGTCGTAGTCATGGACTTAGCTGAAGGCTATTCTGTCTCTCGGCAAATGAGAGAAAGGCTTCGTCAGTGTAGTCGCTAGCAAAGTCGTCGTACAATTGGGGCGAGTGCTAGTCCGTCTCTCTAGACCTGCCGTGTGGTGGCGCTCGGTCTGCAATGACTGACAATGGCGACACGCGGGTCCGACATGTACTAATGGACCGCGGCCAAATTAAAGCTACCACCTAGCAAGTGTGGTGTCTGGCGGTGACACCACAGTCAGAACTGTTCCCATTTGCATTATAGGACAAAGTGGCTGCTGAACGTAAAGAATTGCAAGGCTGTGAAGCTGTTGCGCCCATGCGCACTGGTAAAATGGCAAGTCCACTGGTTTTGCTCCCCAAATCTTCTGGTCGAGTGCGCCTCTGTGTTCGTTATATGTCTACAGTCACCCCCAAAAACTTTGATTATTACTTATCAACTGCCACACCCAAAGGATCTCATGACGAATTAGGCGGTGGTCGCTACTATTCAAAATTTGTTGCGTGACTCATATCTTCAAATCCCTCTAGATGAAGAATTTTTAACCGTGTGTTGGGCTTGTTTAAATATTTGAGTTTGCCTTTTGGCAGAGCTTCCGCACCCGTCATTTTCCAATGGTATTTGCAACAGCTGACTGTTCAAGTAACAACTTGTTCAAACTATTAGGACGATATTGTCATAGCCGGTAGTATACCTGGAAAATACATTGAGAATTAGCTTGCTTTGTTTTGTGTGTTATCTGATGCAAGACTAAAGTGTAGACTGGACAAGTGTGATTTTTTTAAAAATATTAGTTGCAGTATCTTGGTGATGTCATAAATAGTGAAAGTATACATCCTCTTCAGTGACATTTGTTTGCCTTACGTGACCTGACAATTCCTCGCAATGTCACTAAACTGAAGTCTTAGGGAAAACGAGCTATTATATTAGGTTCATACCGAATGCTACACAGATCTCAGCTCCATTGCATCACTTGTGTAGCAAGAACATACCCATTGTTTGTACTGTAGTGGCAACTCCGGCCACCGAATGTACAGAATGGCTGCCTCAGAGACCCATGCACGCACTGCTGTGTCGTCTTGTACTGCAGCGGAGCTGTGGCGTTGTCATGATGCGCCGGCAGCCGACTCAGCACCGCCCGCTGCAAGACGACCTAGGGAGCACTTCATCGCTGGCATGGCTAACAACGGGGCGACAACGAGGGCTCTCATTCTGGTGTCCCAAGCTGCGGCCCTCGCCCTGGATGTCTCTGGTGCATGTTGGGAACCAAAACGACGGCCCACGGTAGCGATCTGTGGAGTGGCCAGTCGCTGGCAGGCTACGGACCCTGCGTCAGCCTCAGGTGGTCGAATCAGCGACCTGCCAGAGACTGGAACGCTGGTGCCCATATGCTGCTGTGTGTAGCCGGTGGTGTGACACGCCCCGCCATCCAGGAGAGCTGCCACACTAGAATGCCTTGTTAGAAAACCGGCACCTATTTATACGCGTCTGTGCGCCTCTGTTTTGTTAACGCACCGCTCTGAGTCACGTACTCATACCATCTAGGTAGGACAGGGGGCCCCTTTCGCTTGTAACTTGCGCCATGCAGACAGCTGCGTTTACTCTTTTCAGCAGGTCTACAGCCCCGTGGCCTCAATTCTACTTTGCAACCGCTTGTAGCGTAACTTACTGTCAACAGACCCCCGCGTGGCTGTAACTTGTACGCTCCGAAATATTGCACCAGAACTGACTTTTCCTATCCCAAACGGTAGTGCCACTACAGTACAGATGAGTGCCAAGAAGCTCTTCCAAAGATGCATTGCTGAGTGATCGATGCTTGGTTTATTTTGACCCTAACAAAACAGTGTTATTGCAAGTTGACGCTTCTTCTTATGGGATCAGTGCAGTACTTCCACGCAGAACTAGTCTTAAACACAGGCCTGCTGCTTTCGCATCAAAAGTGTTGTCTAAGGCTCAGTGTAACTATTCACAAATAGAGAAAGAGGCATCTGCTATTAATGTGTATGGTGTCACGAAATTCCACCTTTATTTGTATGGCAGAAAATTCTACTTAGTAACAGCCATTGCTGTCCTTGTTTCATCTGATGAAGCCAGTTCCTGTATGGACTGCCCAAAAATTGCAAAGTTGGGTTTTGTTGTTGTCTGAGTTACAGTAAGTGATTGTATATCGTCCGACATCTCAACATGGTAATGCGGACGCACTTTTACGTCTTCTGATTGTCCCTGATACAGACTTTGACACTTCTGCTGCATCTTGTTGTCACAGGATGCTAAGGATTCTTAATTGCTTTAATCCTTTCCGCTGAACTATAGGCAAATTGCACAGACTACGGAAGCTGATTCAAATTTGAACATTTTGCTAAAACACATTCGCACATCTTAGCCTCGGTCATTGCGTAGCAAAAGAACTCGGTAGTGCGCCGATACTTTGCACGTCGGCATAGCCTCACTCACCAAGGCATGATTCTTGTTCAGAATGACAGTCGACTGTCACTTGCATTGATCCACAAAGATTTGCAATAAGAAATGTAGTTACTTCACCAAGGACACTGGGGGATTGTTCGTGAGAAACAGCGTGTCGACATTGTACTTGGCAGGGTATGGCCACACAAATAGAACAGATGACGTCACAGCGTCACGCATGTGCGGAAAATCAGTCCACTCCGCCACAAAAATTCTCTGCTTGGCCTAAGTCTCAATCACCATGGCAACGTGTAACATAGACTTTGCGGGACCTTTTTCTAAAATTCGTGGGATGAATGTGGTAGACTCTTGCAGCAAGTTACCTTTTGCTGTGTCAATGAGCTCGACAATGTCACGTAGCACAGTTCAGGGGTTGTCCTCCATTTTTTTCCTGAAAGGTTTGCCTGAAATTATAGTGTCGGACCACGGCCCTCAGTTCACGTCAAATGAAATTGAAACATTCTGTGAACACAATGGCATACAGCATCTAACCAGTGCACCGTTCCATCCACAGTCAAATTGCGAAGCGCAGCCTTCAGGCAGCAAATGGCCAAACCTCGTGCCGCAACACCAGGGGTCAAGCATTACAACTTTTTCTCGCCTCCCATCGTTCGCATCCACGAAATGGACCAGTGCCCGGCGGAATTACTTCACGGCCGCCGCCATCAGACACTGCTCCAGCTGCTCCACCCTCCTTAACATCCGCGCTGAAGGGAGTAGACTTGGCGCTTGCATTTTTTTTTTCAGTTCCAGATGGTTTGCAGCGCCGCCATCAAAATCATCTTCGCCTATCTCATATACACGATTATGTTTCAGTCTCTCTTCCCCCAGATTCACGAATCCAGAGGACAGCGCGGCCACAGAAGCCGCTTTCTTCATCTGGTTCATGGCATCAGGAGGTGGCCGCGTACCGTCTGGTCGTTACCAGGGGGCGTTTCCGCCAGATCGAAGGCCGGATGGTGGGGTACGACGATAAGCTTGGCGTCCCCTGCAGCCAAGGCTTTCGGTCCAGCGATGGGCCCACCCTCTTGCCTCCCCCACCGTGGTCGCACACGCTACACAGCGACGGTCTGTCACTCTGGGAGGAGGAATGTTCCGCCCTAACGGCAAGCGCCGGAACGAAGGTGAAGAACGCGTCAAGTGAGATCCCTCGTCGCATGCATGTACCTCATTCCCGGACCAGACTGATTTCAGCGCCGACATCACAATCAAATTCACCACTGTCGTATGCACAACTATCCTTCTGTATCTCTTACCCCAGCAGCGTGTCACAGCAGCCGCCAGAGCGTGTCATCACGACAACGCGGGACCACTCCATGGAACCTTCACCTCCTCCGCCTCCTCCTGTCCTACCGATGGAGCTGGACCTTCCTCGCTTTCTACGTCTTGCAATGGTCCTGCCTCAGCTGTTGAACGCATACCCTTCTGGGCGTTTTCCGGGGTACATTTCCACCAGAGCGAAGGCCGGTTGGTGGCGTACGACTGGAAGGCGGACAACCCCTACAGCCACAGCTTCCGGTCCACGCTCCTGCCTTCCTCTCCCCGCTCTCCCCACCCAATTTGGTGTGCTCCATATACGGCGACGGTTCGTCAGTTAGGGGGGGAGAGGGGGGGGGGGCGGGGAAGAATGTTACAGCGTAAACTCATCGTCGTCACTCCAGTCGGGAACGAAACGGAAGAGACAGCTGTGAGAAGGTCAGCTAATCGCACGCTGAGCAACCTCCCTCCAGCATGACAACGCGACAGCAGCGGCCCCTATGTGAAGAGGAAATCAGCGCCGCCGCCGACTGGTGGCGGAAACTTCGATAGCAGCTTCAGTGTTAGCCACTTCATTGTATTGGTGTATTCTGAAGAAGACTCATTGTTTTGTATGTCGCCCTTTTGTTGTGAAACATCTATCAAAGTTAAGTACTGTAATTGTCTTTCTGTAATAAGACTCACTAACACGAGTTGTTTGTTCGTCTAGCGATCAAAGTATGCCGGATTCCTAGACCCAATAGTTACAAATATATAAGAAAAACTGGATTACCTTAAAAGTTGGAGATGAGGGATGTGGTGGTAAGTTCCTCCGGGAGCAAACTGCTGAGGTCATGGGTCCGTAGGCTTACACACAACTTAATCTAACTTAAACTGTCTTATGATAAGGACAACACCCAAGCCATGCCCGAAGGATGACTCAATCCGCCGACTGGTGGAGCCGTGCGAACCGTGGCAAGGCGCCCCTGACCACGTGGCTACCCCACGCGGCTTAAAAGTTGGCTTTTGACATTTTTCCATTAATATAACCTCATTCTTTTTCCCCAAAATATTTAGCACAAAATCCTTTTTAAATAATGGTGCCTCCACTACACTACAGGCCAGTCTTGGCCCTTTGCAATCCAAGTACATGGCCAGACTGTCTAACTCACACTGCTACTCTCCTCAAAATGAAGAACATCTCTGGTGTCTTACAAGGAATACAATATTACTGAGGTCCATTACATTTATTAAATTCATAACTGCATTCACAGTGGAACCACTGCATTCAAAACTATTTGAATATCGCCGTGGCAATTAGGACAGACCTCTTTCATATTCTGCACGTATCGAGCACTGGTTTTCGTTCCCCCCCCCCCCCCACCTCCTCCCCCAACCCCACCCAGAGACGTCAAATGTGAACAAACCTGAGACCGTAGAGCCAGGTTTGGGGTCAGCGTGTCCTACATGGATGCACTCTACGAAACAGCGCTACCAGGTCTACGTCGGACGCGCAAACGGCCATCACTTGCGAGAAAGCTGAACTTGCTTACATCGCTGAAAACCAAGGCGCTTCGTTCCATCTTACAAGTGACTTTCTGACGACCCAGTCGAGCTGTTCACGTCGCTGTTGTGGAATGATTGGAAGACATGCTAGATGAGTTGTCCATAGTCCCACAGCTAACAACCGTTCGCAACAGTCGTGTTGACACTTCTAGACTCAGAAGCTGTGTTGTTGTAAGATCAACCACTGTTGCCCGCACAATACGACGGTCCTAGCAGGAGTCGGTGCTTTTTGGACGTCTAGAACCTCGTCTACGATTATGAGAATATTCACGTGACCCTTAAGCAGCATCGTCGCATACCTGACGCAGCACGTCCAAGTTGTGGGGCAGTTCTCCGAAAGGAGCATTCCGCTACTTGGAAGGTCTCAATTTGACCCCTTTCAAACTGAAGCAAGAAGGAGTCTTCGTAACATGGTTGCCTGCTTGCCTCACACATCTGCATCACATTGAGCCTTCTGTATGTGAGCATACCACGTTTAAAAGTAGACACACATGGCGCTCTGGTAGTTATGTCAATACGACATCTGTTGGCGGAAGATGTCGAAGCCATTATCAGTACAGCTACTGTCCTCCAAGTGGTATATGCCGTCATCGGATCAAAATTGACGCCGTCTTCCAAGGTATACCTATTTTTGCCGACAGTGTATTTCTTGGTGAAACTCAGCCTTGTTCTCAGATCCGCGAACATCGTTGTGGATAGTCTACCACTGCTTAACCGCCGCCGAAGGGACCTAGGAGGCGTGCTTCCTGCGCCCTGCCCCTGGGGGCTGTGGAGCGGCAGAGAGCGCCGTGAGCCACCTCCAGCTGCTGCTGCTGGTGCTGTTGTGAATGCTGCGTCGCCTCTCATGAATACGCTAGCCGTCCGCCGCGCGTGTGATTACAGGAGGGATCCCGCGTTAATTGCGCCGCAACCGGCCGCCCCTGTAATTACGGGGGCTGAAGTGCGCCACCCTAAGCGCCGGGTGGCCTGCCGGCCGGCCGGCAGGTGCGCCCCGCCCCTTGTTTGGGAGGTCCGCCGCCGTTCGCTAACTGTCCTCGCAAACTGTCTCACACCACGGCTCCATGCATCGTGCGCGGCGCTTACGCGGGCGACCTCTCGCTGCATGCGCGCTTGCTCCATTACAGATAGACGGTGCTAGCGTTTGCAGGTCCCTCTGCAAGGTTTGATGTTTCGAAAGCTACGGCGGACGCCGTAAGCTCACCGTGCTAAATATTAGCCACCTCCTTACAAGTCGCTGTGGAAGACAGTAAATTGTGTAGGACTTGTACCAGGCGGTAATGTGACCTTCCACCGAAGTCGTGTGTGTGTGTGTGTGTGTGTGTGTGTGTGTGTGTGTGTGTGTGTACTTGCCAGTCGATTGTTTGGAACAAGCACAGTAACCCTGGCCCACTTGGAGACGCCAGAGAATCGCGTAAACGAAGATAACTTATTTAACATTGGCTATGACCATGTACAGGTACATAATTCAGTATTAGAATTTAAAATAGTTTTAGACAATTTAAGATCAAATAAGGCAAAAGGAATAGAAAACATTCCACCAGAATTCTAAAATCATTGGGCGAAATGGCAACAAAAGGACTATTCGCCTTGGTGTGAAGAGTGAATGAGACTACCGATATACAGGTGCCATCAAACTTTCGAAGAGACATTATCCACAGAGTTCCAAAGATAGCAAGAGCCGACAAGTGCAAATATCGTCGCTGAATATGGTTTACGGATTACACAGCCGAGTTACTGACAAGAATAATTAACAGAGAAAGAGAGAAGAAATTAAATGTAACTCCATCTTCCGTCTGGTATGGGACTACGGCTGGTCAGTATCCAATAAAACAATACCGATCATCGTTAATTAGGTCGACGATACACTACGTCATCTTCAGACCCGCTTCAGTTTTGTGTTACAAAGTAAAGCAGCATTTTTAACTGGTATCGTAACGGTTATTACTGGCATGTGTGCTCCTTGGACAACTGTGAGTTGCCCTTACTCACCGCAGTGGAAACCGGGATTCGGGTAATTTAGCTGAGGTTTCAAAGCGTCTGCCTCTCCAGCGTTCATGCCTTGGCTAAAATGAACCTTCATAGTTTTACGGGTGGGTTTTCTCTGCATTCTAAAGGTGACTGGACCAAGCAATTCTATAATGTTATAAGGGCCTTTGAATGGAGTAACACGTTTTTTGAGATTTTATCAACCCCCTTTGGATACGACTCTTAAAGAAAACAAGGTCTCCGTCCCTCTGTGGTGCTGGATCCAAATATTTTTTAAGGTCTGGACCCAATTATTTTTAATCAGTTCAGGGTCCACTTTCTCCGGCAGCAAGTCATTAATGTTCCAGATAATAGCAACAGATGAGCAACGAGGCGTGCCAGCAGTAATTTAGCCTGAGTAATCTGATGAGCTTCACGGACCACCCAGTTGAAAGCAAAGTTGAGCCAGCACGAGGATCTGTTCCAGTTGACTTGCGAGTTTCTGTGATAAACGATCAATGTAGATTTGAGGTTCCTATTAACGCTCTCTGAAAATGATGTCTATGTGTAATAGCGATCAGTGGTGACGTGGGATATTCCATTACCAAAGCAAAAGTCACAGAACTCCCTCGAATTGAGTGTTGCTGCCTTGTCACTGACAAGCACCTTGGACGCTCAAAACTAGAAAATACCTCTTACAGACGTTGAATAATTACAATGGTGGTCATTGCTTGGCTGAGAAATAGTCACATAAACCGTCTGAAAGTGTGAATTATTACCAAGAAATGCCTATTTCCGTTTTTAGTCTGGGGAGGTGGTTCTAGATGATCAACCAATAATTTGTCCATGGTACTCTCGTAGCGACTCGGACTTAATTGACACTGTAGCCATCCAGATTAGGCTTAACTGCCACTGTGGGCATCAACATTTGGCTTCTCGGCCTTGCATTCCACACACTGAGCGTCTGAGTTTCTTATATCTGAATACAAGATTGGCCATGTTAGATGCTCTTTGACCTTATAGTTCGTTTTATAGGTCCAAAACTGTCCATCACACAGGAACTGGCGAAAATAGGACTGCTGGAACCAGTTGTTTGGGCAAACACATCTTTGACCTCCAATTGTGCCAGATGCAGTAACATAGCACACCTTTATTTAGCTGGTAGCTCTCCATCGACTTACCTTCCCTTAGTTGCCTCCTTATTTCCGTCAATAGTTCATCCATATCCTCTTTCTCTGGTAAGTTTCCAAATAAGATAGAGATCTCGGCTAATATTGGCGTTCACAATACTCTCTTCGACCTCTTCACAACGCTTGGAGGTGGCATATTTTCCCTTAAACGTATTCTTTAAAGTGTTTGTCTGAGAACTGCAATGTGTATTGCACACCATAACATTCTACACATTTTCTGAGGCCTTGCAAGGATCCAGCTGTGGCTTATTTCTCTGTATTGACTTTGAAACATTTATGTTCGAGATAGAAAAGGGATTTCTCTAGGACAAAAAATACTACGAGGACCTCTGTCTCATAACCAGAACATTTCTTCTCTGCTATGGCTAAAGAGCTCGTCACGAAAGAAATAGTTGTTCGCCCTCCTACCTTCTCCTGTAAGAGAACCACTGCTGTGCCGCTGCTATTGTATGCAGCCGTCTGAAGAACGAAATCTTTCTCAAAATCTGGAATTCCAAACACTGGTGCATTGCTAAGTGTTTTCTGAACACAACAAAGGCCGCCTGTTGGCTATCAGACCAGCATAAGGTCACTCCCTTCCTACGCCGTTGGTTTAAGGGAGCAGCGAACTGTACAAAGTTTGTAATGAATTTTCCAAAAAAATTATCAATACGATAAAACTGGCTATTCATTTTTTATCCTTTTGGCTTGGTAGTCACGACTGGCCATGCTGCTTTCTTAGTCGATTTCCATACCTTGAGCTGATACCAGTGTCCCAGAAAAGAAATCTCAGAATGTACTAAGCTGTTCCTAGTAGGCTTTACTGTGAGACCTTTGTTCCGCTGCTGCTCTAATATTTTATTAAAATGGTCCAGACCTTCTTCGAAGGTCTTACTGTAAACTACAACGTTGTCAAAATAATTTTATACAAATTGAAGTTTCAACCCTCCAAAAACCATGTCCAGCTGCACCAGTACTAAAACAAACGGAACTCGAGTGAAACCATGAGGGTTCCACTCGTTACAGAAGATTGTGAGGGGCTTGAATATGTCTGTAAAAGGTACCTGATAGTAAAAGTAAAGGGCTCCTGTGAAACTCGAAGAAAAATTGTGAAAATCAAGTAATGGGACTGATTCTAGCACCATATCTCGATTCAGCCTTAGACAATATATGACAGGTCAGTACCCGTCACTTCCTCTCTTAGGGACCAAAGACGTAGGAGTCCTCGAACAAGTGAACAAAAATTTTTCTTAATACCTGCATACTGGGTGGGGCAAACTGGTAAGGTGACTGCTGCTCGGGCACCTGATCATATTTATTCTGGTTACTTCCAGTCGCTCACTGGGAGACTCTGGGAACTGCTCTAACGGAATGAAGATGCGTCAGGCTTCCTTGGCCTCCAGACAATCTAACTGAAAATACTTCGAATACACTTCAACAGCATTAACAACACGACCTAGACCTGTGATCAAACAATCTGTTCTTGATTTCATGCCGAAATTGAAGAAAGAAAATTTATCGGCAAAAATCGCAATCCAATATAAAAGGAGAACATAGGCCATTCGCGAACAACAAATCCGAACGCCAGGAAAATGTCAGAACTTTCACACTAACTCGTATCTTTCCCATCAGTGGAAATTTTCCCACTCGACATGTGGCATTTTCCTCCAATAGGGTGTAAGACAGGCAACTTACACTGATTTTAATGGCTTTCATAGCACTGATAATCTGTCAAGGAGCAACTAATATCTTAAAAAACGTTCCTAGTTAATGACCCTCAAAGGAAAGGAAAACTGTGCTTAATGCATTGCATTTCATAGAACTTCTATAAAAGTCGAAATCTTTGCTGATACTGTTCTTATTATCTTGGCGCTTAGTTGTGCAGTTGATCGATGAAAGAAGGAAATACAAAAGCGTTCACGAAAATTCAGGAATACAAAAATACAAGTAGCTGAGAAATGAAATAAAGAGGAAGTGCCGGGAAGTTAAGATGAAATGACTCAATGAAAAATTTGAAGAAATCGAAGACGAAATGATTGTTGGAAGGACTGAACATGCAGACAGGAAAGTTAATTGAAAACCGCTATGAGGGCGAAGATTTGTCTGGTGTGATAGAAGAACGGACAGGACTCCATTTAGAAGAGACAGGGGATCAACATTCTAATCAGATTTTAAAAGAACTTTGGAGGAATTAAGATCAAATAAGGCAGAAGCGAGAGATGACAATCCATCACAATCTCTAAAATCTTTGGGGCAAGAGACAACAAAACGACTATTCACGATGGTGCGTAGAATCTATAAGTCTGGCGACATAACATCTGACTTTCTAGAAAATATCATCCATACAATTCCGAAGCCTAGAAGAGCTGAGAATTATCGCACAATTAGCTTAAGAGCTCATGCATCCAAGTTCCTAAGAAGAGTAATATACAGAAGGGAAAATGAAATTGAGGAAGTGCTAGATGACGATGAAAGTTAAAGGCACCAGGCAGGCAATTGTGACATTGTGGTTATTAATGGAAGCAGGGCTAAAGAAAAATCAAGACACCTTTACAGGATTTGTCGACCTGCAAAACGCGTTAGACAATGTAAAATGCTGAAAGATGTTCGAAATAATGAGAAAAGTTGGGGTAATCTATAGGGAGAGACGGGTAATATACAATGCGTACAACAGCCAAGAGGGAACAATAAGAGTGAGCGACCAAGAACGAAGAGCTCGGATTAAAAAGAGTGTAAGACAGGGGTGCAGTCTTCCGCCCCTACTGTTCTATCTGTACATCGTAGAAGCAATGAAGGAAATAAAAGAAAGGATCAGGAGCAGAATTAAAATTCAAGATGAAAGGACATCAGCGATTCGATTGGCTGATAACATTGCTATACCGAGTGAAAGTGAAGATGAATTACTTGATGTACTGAATGGAATGAAGAGTATAATGAGTACACAATATGGATTGGGATAAATCGAAGAAAGATGAAAGTAATGAGTAGTAGCAGAAATGAGAACAGTGAAGACTGAGGGTTACGAAGTAGATGAAGTTAAGGAATTCTGCTACCTAGTCAGCAAAATAACCAATGACGTACGGAGCAAGGAGGACATCAAAAACCGACTCGTACTGGCGAAAAAGCCATCCCTGGCCAATAGAAGAGTACTAGTATCAACAATAGCCCTTAATTTGAGGAAGAAACAGCGGGGAATGTGCGTCTGCAATACAGCATTGTATGACAGGGAAACATGAACTGTAGGAAAACAGGAACAGAAGAGAATTAAAGCATTTGGTATATGGTGCTATAGACGAATATTGAAAAGTAGGTGAAATGATAAGGTAAGGAATAATGAAGTTCTGCGCAGATTCGGAGAGGAAGGAAATATGTGGGAAACACTGACAAGGAGAAGGGACAGGACGATAGAACATATGGTAAGATATGAGGGAATGACTTCCATGCTACTAGAGTAAGTTGTAGAGAGCAAAAGCTGTAAAGGAAGACAGGGAGTGGAATACATCCAGCCTACGGTCGCAGGTTCGAATCCTGCCTCGGGCATGGATGTGTGTGATGTCCTTAGGTTAGTTAGGTTTAAGTAGTTCTAAGTTCTAGGGGACTTATGGCCACGGCAGTTGAGTCCCATAGCGCTCAGAGCCATTTTGAATACATCTAGCAAATAATTTAGGACGTAGGTTTGCAAGTGGTACTCTGAGATGAAGAGGTGGGCACAGGAGAGGACTTAGTGGCAGAGCTCATCAGGAGGACAAAAAAAAAAAAAAAAAAAAAAAAATCTGCAGCTGCTAGCGAAGTGTACTGGTTGATCGCAATGAAACCAATTTCCCGAACTTAATGCTCCCTGGCCACAGCCTTCTTGTTTCGAACTGACTTGTCTTACCATTCCCACTTCACTTTCCCTAGCATCTTGTTTTCATTTCTAACGCCCAAAATCCCCCATAGTAGCCACCAGCTTATCACGTTCTTGGTAAGTTTTACGTTTACCGGCAAAAACAAATCATGGAAGACTTGCACAATGATCCCCTCTGAATTATTAATGAAAGTATCAGCTTTCCAGACGAAGAGCATGTCAGTGCTGCAAAAATCCACCTTGTTGATAAAAGCTTCATTGTAGCCCTGCACTCTAAATTAATCCTAACTAACACATTTCAGCACTTATTGGATAAATTTTGGAAATGATTATCTTACGTAATCCCCCCAACGAATTTTGTTCGTCGATAAGGAGCAACTACTCCACTCAACCTACTTCTAGTCAAAGAATAAATAGGCGGCAGTATGAACGAAAGCGTTGGTTGAAGAACGACCCCTTGATGATACAACTTGACGGATAACTGAGGAAATTCTATGATTTACTCCTTAGATTCGGTAAATAGAATTCCATTCTCTCTAATTAATTAGCAATTTGGTATGGAAGCTTATTAAAATAAAACATCCCTGCGTCAGCACTGTTGTACAAAACACTGCGCTCAGTAGTTATTCTCATCCTCCGCCATTTAGTGCACAAGCAAGCCATCACTTAAGATTTGAGGTTCCGATATTTTGTCCCGTAGCCTTTCCAGTATCTAAACCTTCTCCTTATCAACATTAATCTGGAAAAGCTCCTGAACTCTATTGGTCAAATGGCTTAGATGCGATTGCGTAACTACTATTTGCTTAAGGGATAGGAAGGTGCCTTGTAAGAACTCATTATTGGCTTGCGCTATAGAAATGTGTACGGAGCACAGGTCGCCTGCCGCTCTTATCTCGCTGTCGTGCAGATTAGGCAGATGCAACGGACAGTCCAGGGCACCAATCTGTCCGCGACGCTTCCCACATTCGTAACAAGTACTGCAAGATTCACTTTTCTAAATGGGAAAAGGCAGTCACCTCTCATGTACCGATAACTAATAATAAACAGACCTGTAACAATTAATTTTCTTACATCTGCAACACATTTATTTTGCAGAGTTGTTTATTCCTTTTTCGGCAAAGTAAAATTGGCACAACATTAAACCTAGCATTAAAGCAAATCTTCACTAACAATAACTATATTACCAAACAAGTTTACTGGTTGCGATTTTTAATCCATTTATTGTAATTTCAAATCAAACGGTTCAGTTATTGTTTCCAAATCCCACTGACTGAATTAAGAAAAGTCTAGCGGCCTTAATGGAGACCGACTCTACTCAACTTTAAACACTCATAATTCAGTCTCACTCAAAACTTAATTCACTAGAAAGATAAAAAACCTCACACAACAAAATTCTAGAACATTTAAAAAGAAAATACTTCAGTTAGACCTAGCGAAACTTTGACAGTACAAGAGACAAGAATTAACTACCGCTTGTTGCACCTTAAACACTCATCCAATCAGTAACGCGACCAAGCTTAGTACAGACAACGAATCGCGCAAACAGTCCGTTTACTACAACGCACAGTAACAAAAATCATAAAATCCGATCACATCCCACTACAGATGCTGCTGCGACTGTAGGAGTACGACAGACAATTGTAACGTTTCCAAGTTATCTGTAAAAACTGACATACCAAAGGATTATCTGAAGCAGAACACAAGTCCGGAAACCGATTGCTTGGGGGGAACGCTAAATGCACTGCTTTCTCTTAAGTGTATACTACCCGGGGTTGAAGACTTGCATCAGAAAATAAATAATTAGAGCACAGTCTGGGGCATTAAAAAACCACACCGGTCTGAACACAGAGTTTTCTTTGGAACAGACGCTCATGAGATTCAATTGATGATGTCACAAATCCCACGTCTAACAATTTAAAGCCCTCTCGTAGCAGCAAAAAAATGGCTCTGAGCACTATGGGACTCAACTGCTGAGGTCATCAGTCGCCTAGAACTTAGAACTACTTAAACCTAACCAACCCAAGGACATCACACACTTCCATGCCAGATGTAGGATTCTAGCCTGCGACCGTAGAGGTCGCGCAGTTCCAGACTGTAGCGCGTAGAACCGCTGGGCCACCAAGGCCGGCTCTTAACAGGAGCCTTTCAGCAGCATTTCACTAATACTGGCGTAGAATACATCACACTCAGGAGCAACTTGGGTCGAAAACTTCCATCCAGTTCAAAAGGCAGTAGTTAGCCCCAACTGGCGTCCAGTCGTGTGTCGATGTACTAAAAACATCCCTGCTGCGCTAGTCCCGAGGGAAGAAGTCCCTCCACGCGTAGGCTGGGCCTGAACTAAATACTCACTTGCTGCTACGTTCCAATTCATCTCACACCTGTCGGGAAAAACATAAATGCAGCGGTGATAGCAAGCACTTTGGATCACCGCCTCAATTAAATCGTGTCGTTCCACGACTCGCACAACCACACACACACACACACACACACACACACACACACAGGGAGACAGAGAGAGAGAGAGAGAGAGAGAGAGAGAGAGTCACATGCAAAAACCCCTGTGTGTGTGTGTGTGTGTGTGTGTGTGTGTGTGTGTGTATTCGGTGATTCATTTAATCTGTTCAACTCAAAAGTTCTGGGAACCATTGCAGATAACATAATTTTCTTTTCATCCAGATGATTTATGATGTACATAGAGTGACACTTCATAGTTATCCGCTCTTTCAAATACAGGTATAGTCGTTACTGCTGCTAGTTACACGGTTCTAAAAGTGATTAACTGAAACGGTCTTCTAAATCCGGTATCTGATTACACAATAATTTCAATACACTGGTTGCTTGAGTTCAGACCCTTACTGCGTCGGGATGACGGAGAGTTGAGTGGGGTGGAGCAGGTCAGTCCATGCACTGGGGCTAGTGATACAACATTAGTGGAACATCAGTCTATTACAATAAAGTTTACACTCGCATATTCTCCTCTGTATCGCCAGCGTGGCTGGCAGCAGTGCAGCGCACTGTCTAGGGACTCCCTGATGCTGCCTCAGCAATCTGTGGTGGATGTCGCTCTCTGGCATCCGGCTCACGTAACCACAGTGTCGCATGGGCAACAGGCTAGGTTGTCGATTGGCAAACAACGGAGCTTGCTGTCCACGACGGCTTTTCTACTAGAAATCGAACGGGCATGCTCTTTCAGGAGTTCTACACGGTGTGAGGACGAACAACAGCGTAACTCTTCCAACCATGACAGCCGATGGTGTCGATGACAGATTAGCGGTACTACACCTATCCTCGTAAATTAAGGGTAATAGCAGAATGTGGTGCCCCACAACGTGGCACTACACAAAACTGGCGCTAATAGCATAGGTACATAGGTAACACACACCACACAGATCTGTAAGTCCACGGAATTGGTGATATGTTGAGAAATTCGTCCCGAAACACATGTGCTACAAAAGGCCACTGTTTCCTGCTCATATACCCCTACATGAATATGGGATATGATCACCATCACACGTAAACAGGCCGCACAACAGGTTAGTATACTCCGGATCAGGTGGCCGAGAACCTGCTGGGGTATACTCTCCCATCCTCGCACCAGTGCCTATCGGAGCTCCTGAAGTGTCCTAGGGTTTGAAGACGTGGAGCGGTACGTCAAAGACCGAGAGCATCCTAGACATGCTCGATGGGGTTTAGGTCTGGAGAACAGGCAGGACAATCCATTCGCCTGATATCTTCTGTTTCAAGGTGCTCCTCCACCGTGGCAGCTCGGTGGGGCTGTGGTTATCCTCCATCAGGAGGAAGGTGGGACTCACTGTACCCCTGAAAAGGCGAACATACTGGTGCAAAATTACGTGCCGATACACCTGACGTGTTACGGTTCCTCTGTCAAAGACATGCAGGGATGTACGTGCACCGGACATTACGGGTTGTTATCTGGTTCCTGGTTCACGCCAGATGAAAACCCGGCGAGAATCACTGTTCAGACTACACTTGGACTCGTCCGTGAACATAACCTGGGACCACTGCTCCAATGACCATGTACTGTGTTCTTGACACCAGGCTTCATGCACTCTCTTGTGACCAAGAGTGAGTGGAATGCACCTTGCCGGTCTCCGGGCGAATAAACTATGTCTGTTCAGTCGTCTGTAGACTGTGTGTCTGGAGACAACTGTTCCAGTGGCTCCGGTAAGGTCCTGAGCAAGGCTACCTGCAGTACTCCGTGGCCGTCTGCTGGCACTGATGGTGAGATATCGGTCTTCTTGTGGATATTGTACACAGTGGACGTCCCGTACTGTAGCGCCTGGACACGTGTCCTGTCTGCTGGAATCGTTGTCATAATCGTGACATCACACTTTGTGGCACACAGAGGGCCTGGGCTACGACCTGCTGTGTTTGACCAGCCTCCAGTCTCCCTAATGTTCTACCCCTCATAACGTCTTCAATATGTGTTCTTTGAACCATTTTCAACACACAGTCATCATTAGCACATTTGATAACGTGTACACACTTACTCGCTGCACAGTACCCTGACTTGCACCAACACACCTCTGCATATGTGGACTGCTGCCAGCGCCACCGTGAGACAGGTGAAATGCACCGCATGGTCATACCCCGAGGTGATTTAAACCCGCAACCCGCCCACCTGAACATTGTTTCACCATGTATCAGCAATATCCTTAATTTATGGGCATAAGTGTAGTTGAGGCAGCGCCAGTTAACGCGCCTCTTGAATACTACGGCAGATTCTGTAAGTCAGCAGGCACATTTATAGTGTTACAAACGCTATCAGTTCGGATCAGCAGACCCGAGGTAGAAGTCTGCAGGTTTTCTCATCAGTGGTTGCGAGATCGGCAGTTCGTAGTGACGGAGTACGGCAGACCAAGCAGGTAGCAGTCTCGAAAGCGGAGATCATCTTGGCAAACCGTTGCAACACATCACGGTTTCGGCCCCATAGCTGGTGTACCGCAACTTAAAGGTAGAGACCGTGCCTAGGTAGCTTTAGTATTTAATGGTGCTTGTCTGAGGATATGACTTCATATGTGGCCCGCGATGACCGAATGTGGGCTACTTTTCCGGGCTCGTTAGCAGTCTTCATCACACCTCCATTTCGAAAAAAAGCATCTTTCACGGCTTCAGTTGCCTCTTCGCCGTATCGCCAGGCTGACAGATGTTTTGTAGAAACTTTTACTCTCTCTTAGGAAATGTAGCTACACGGTTAGAATGGCCTGATGTCTTCTGAGGTCATGTGGCTAACTCTACGACTGAAGCCTCTCGTTTGTGTATGGCGAGGCAACACCTTCCGGATTTGTTCTGCTGGCCACAATGTCGATATTCTGTCTGATTGTCATTTTGATTGCAACACGAGAGTCCGGCTGGCTTGCCTTGGCTTGATGGTCGTTGGATAGCACACTGAGGAAATATTACATTTGCTGCCATGAAATAATGTTTATAACTGTGGCTTTGTCTGTTTTGAAAATCAAACATATCACTGCCTCTTGTGGCAGTTCATGGTTTCATACCAAAATAAGTAACTACGTCAAAATTGATACGGAAAAACGGTGTTGCACCGTCTTTAAACCTTTATAAAAGAGCGCAGAAAAAATGTATTTCTATTTACGTCACACACATTTAGCAGGAAAAAATAAATGTTTTTCACATACCAAGAAAAACTAGGCGTGCTACTTCTTCACGGAGAATTTAGAAGGAATGTGAAAAGACCAGTTGAGTTGTACCGAGAACGGTATCCAGTCCTACAAGGATAGTTATTCACAGGATGTGTAACAATTTATTGTAGGGGCACAGGAATGCTGTGCTTAGAGTAACAAGCATGAATGCGACGAGCGGAGGAAGAAAATTAATGTTCTGGAAACTGTTGTTCATAAACCGTATGTTACCTTCACAGAAATAGCGAGTGTTCCTGGAATAAGGCAGCCCAACTTTGTTCGCAAACAGTTTCCATTTGTATAATCCAGTCGCGTTATCAGCGTATTACCAGCGGAATTGTTGTTAGCATGTGAAACCAAATAGTTCGTCTCTAATGTGACATAAGCACAATAGGTTCTTTCATCAAAGAAGTGTCTTCAGTAACTGATCTACCACTGAAATTTATGGAAAACTGAATCTAAGAATGTGCATTACTGGGCCATTCTGAAACCGCACTGGCTGCTGCTGATTTAACATCAGAGGCAGTGGAGAGCGAACGTTTGTTGAGGGATTATAGGAAATTACGGAATCTGTATTTTTATAGAAGAAACCTAGAGCATAAAAGAAACGCATAATTTCTTAGCAATGTGTCAACAGGTTTTCTTAGAGAAAATACTATCGGAAATACGTAGATATATGTGGAACCTGCTTGATGGATGCCCTACTGACTACTTGCTATCCCACGACAGTATACACTCCTGGAAATTGAAATCAGAACACCGTGAATTCATTGTCCCAGGAAGGGGAAACTTTATTGACACATTCCTGGGGTCAGATACATCACATGATCACACTGACAGAACCACAGGCACATAGACACAGGCAACAGAGCATGCACAATGTCGGCACTAGTACAGTGTATATCCACCTTTCGCAGCAATGCAGGCTGCTATTCTCCCATGGAGACGATCGTAGAGATGCTGGATGTAGTCCTGTGGAACGGCTTGCCATGCCATTTCCACCTGGCGCCTCAGTTGGACCAGCGTTCGTGCTGGACGTGCAGACCGCGTGAGACGACGCTTCATCCAGTCCCAAACATGCTCAATGGGGGACAGATCCGGAGATCTTGCTGGCCAGGGTAGTTGACTTACACCTTCTAGAGCACGTTGGGTGGCACGGGATACATGCGGACGTGCATTGTCCTGTTGGAACAGCAAGTTCCCTTGCCGGTCTAGGAATGGTAGAACGATAAGTTCGATGACGGTTTGGATGTACCGTGCACTATTCAGTGTCCCCTCGATGATCACCAGTGGTGTACGGCCAGTGTAGGAGATCGCCCCCCACACCATGATGCCGGGTGTTGGCCCTGTGTGCCTCGGTCGTATGCAGTCCTGATTGTGGCGCTCACCTGCACGGCGCCAAACACGCATACGACCATCATTGGCACCAAGGCAGAAGCGACTCTCATCGCTGAAGACGACACGTCTCCATTCGTCCCTCCATTCACGCCTGTCGCGACACCACTGGAGGCGGGTTGCACGATGTTGGGGCGTGAGCGGAAGACGGCCTAACGGTGTGCCGGACCGTAGCCCAGCTTCATGGAGACGGTTGCGAATGGTCCTCGCCGATACCCCAGGAGCAACAGTGTCCCTAATTTGCTGGGAAGTGGCGGTGCGGTCCCCTACGGCACTGCGTAGGATCCTACGGTCTTGGCGTGCATCCGTGCGCCGCTGCGGTCCGGTCCCAGGTCGACGGGCACGTGCACCTTCCGCCGACCACTGGCGACAACATCGATGTACTGTGGAGACCTCACGCCCCACGTGTTGAGCAATTCGGCGGTACGTCCACCCGGCCTCCCGCATGCCCACTATACGCTCTCGCTCAAAGTCCGTCAACTGCACATACGGTTCACGTCCACGCTGTCGCGGCATGCTACCAGTGTTAAAGACTGCGATGGAGCTCCGTATGCCACGGCAAACTGTCTGACACTGACGGCGGCGCTGCACAAATGCTGCGCAGCTAGCGCCATTCGACTGCCAACACCGCGGTTCCTGGTGTGTCCGCTGTGCCGTGCGTGTGATCATTGCTTGTACAGCCCTCTCGCAGTGTCCGGAGCAAGTATGGTGGGTCTGACACACCGGTGTCAATGTGTTCTTTTTTCCATTTCCAGGAGTGTAGTTGGCTAACGTGTTCGTATGGTTTGCTGCCACTTGACTTCCTTCTATGTGGTGAGTTCAAAGATAAAGTCTATGCACAGGTTCCTGCAACCAAAGAGGATTTGAAAAGCTGCATTGTAACAGCATGTGCAATGATATCTAATCAATCGCTTCAGTTTTTCCAGAACCCTTCGTACAACGACTACATTGCTGCAGCAGAAGGCGCGCATTTCGAACCGTTGATAACATTAGTGGATTTTGAAGGAAGTATTTACAACGATAATGTTTCGTGAGTTCCTTTTTGTTGCTGTTGCCGGTATAATTTTGTGATGTTTGTAAATCTCTGTGTGAGCTTTAATCTCACTGATTTCACTTTCACGGTATTCTTCTGTTAGGTGCATGTAACAAAACGTATAATGGCTGACTCTGGTAAGACCCTATGCTCTTGGGTTTAGTAGCGTCTGCTATTGGAGCTGGAGCTGATTGAGGATCACCGTGTTATTTTCTAGTATACTAATAGAATGGTGACGAAACGTCCTGCATTTCTTTGACTTTACTGTATTTATACAATCAAACGAAACTGGTACGTGTCATAGACTGAGGTGCAGTACACAAATCTAATCCTCGAATCCGCCCTCCCTATCATTAGTATTACTCAGTCCCTCCGCTTTAAATTGCTCCCTCTGTCTGTTCCCATATATTTGAAGGATGTGACTAATTCCATTGATTCTTTGCAAATCTTTTATCAAAGGAAAGTAGGTCATTCCACCTATTTCTGCTCAATACGTTACATTTGATTTGTTGAGTGTACATAGTGTACATACTGTCCATTATCCGTCTTTACCTATAGAACGCAGAGGGAGCAATAAGACTGGCAAATCAAGAGCGAAGTGCTCGGATGAAGGAGGGTGTTCAATCTATACATCGAGGAAGCAATGGCGGAAATAAAAGAAAGTGTCAAGACGGAGATTAAATTTAAATCTTAAATGAATTCGGTGATAGTGAAGAATGGTTACAGAATCTGTTGAATAGAGTGAATAGTCAAATGAGTACAGAGTGTGGATTGAGAGTAAGTGAAAGAAAGACGATAATAATGAGAATTGTAAGAAATGAGAGCAACGAGAAACTTAACATCAGAATTGTTGAGTACGAAATGGATGAACTCAAGGAACTCGAAGCTTTTGAGATGTGGTGCTATAGACGAACGTTGGAAATTAAGTGGACTCAGGAGGTAAGGAATGAGGCAGTTCTCTGCAGAACCGGCAGGGAAAGGCATACGTGGGAAACAAGAAAAGTGTTGGGATAATAGGATATCCGTAAAGACATCAGGAAATAACTTCAGTGGTATTAGAAAAAACTGTAGAGGGTAGAACCTGTAGAACCACAAGCCGATTCCTGCAGGACTTCCTGCGTTTTGCTACAGTTTTCTAACGATGCGACTCTATATACAGAAACATTATCCGTCAGCAGCCTAATGGAGCTTCCGATGTTATCCATTGTGTCATTTGTATATACTGTTAACGGTACTGGTGTTGTAACATATCCAGGAGTAGGCACAAAGCTACTTCTACATTGAGGACATTTTACCACTGGGAATCCCATGCTATGTTCTTCCTATTAGGAACCCCTAAGTCCCACCGGAAAGCTGCTCTGAACATCCGAATGCTCATATTTTCGTTCATTAGTAAACAATGTATCATAAAACTCGTTCCAAGCTTCTACAATAGTTTGATGTTGCTGTGTGCATCTGTTCGACGGCCCTTCTTTAAAGCGGGAATGTTCAGTACATTTTTCCAATCGCTTGGAACCTATCGTTTATCCAGCGACCTATGATACATCGCTGCTGGAACAGGAGGTAGTTCTTATACATTATAGAGATCAGTATCTCATCAGCTCCAATCACTTTTCTTCTGCTGATCGATTTAAGTAGGGTTGTTATTCTGTGACCGCTTATTACGGTACCCGTCAGTCTGATGTTGGTGCCACTGAAGGCAATAACGGCTGTACGAGATCTACCTCTAATCGATATAAAAAAAAACTCTTCAATAATGAAACCATATTTAGAAAACACTTCAAATTATCCACAAACTGGCAGTTTAATGAAAACATTCACACTCAGTTGACGTTTGAAAGAAATTTTCACCATTTCACTGTAATTGTTCATTTATTTTAAGCAGTCATGAATTCTACTTTATATCCACTTTCAAGTGCATGTTGAACTGAAAGTTAATAAATCGTACATGCGAGAACATACTCCGTGTGACCTGCATTAGTCACTTCTGCCGATCAGCTGCCGGTAGTATAAGTCAAAACAGTGCCAGAGATCGTAACAAAGCGGCACCATTGTGTGAGCGGTATGACCTTTGCATTACTAGAGATATTACTAGGAAGGGGAAGGTGGATTTTTTTAGCTAAATGCTTGTCAAGTCCTTCCAGTACACGTTAATTACATCCTCTTGCAGGGATTCATTGTAGCACTTCATAATCAGACGGTAAATATGACCATTTTATATGCACAGTAAAGCTTTGATCCCTAAACGACCGCATGGATACGATATTACAGAGTTGTAGTTCACATTTTAAGCATTTACGTAAGTAAATATCCACTAAATATCCTCCCTCTCTATCTTGGAAATTTCTGCCACTGTTTTGACGTACGTTAACGTCAGTTGGTGAATAGATGTGACGAATACAGGGCACTGGACTATATTGACTGTTAAATATGCCATATTGTGTTTTAATGTTTTTTACACTGTGCACATTGTCAGCCATGTTATATGGCTTCGTTATATACTCACAATCGGTAATACGACAATTGATTTTTAAGACCACAAATATGTTCTTTCTTCGATGAGATGTCACAGACAGTTCAAATGTATTTGAACATGTTCTCAAATGCGTCATAACTCCTTGTTCTTATGCCATGCACTGTATGATATATAGGCTTTGTTAATTTTCAGTTCAACATAGACGTGAGAATGGTCATAAAGCCGAAGTCATGACTATGTAAAATAAATGAACAGCTAATGGTCACACGGCGGAAATTTCTTTCAAAAGTTCTACTGGACTTTCATCCCCAAATAGGAAAGACAATTAACATACAATCAAATAAAGTTAAATTTATGTGTGTTGGTGTGTGAGGACACGCACCTCCAGATGGAAACACACACTTGATCTTGTATGGAAGATAGGTGCACAGACGAAAGTAACATGCATTGCGTACGTCATGAAGATAGACCATGGACAGACTGCCGTGCGCCACTCATTACCGACACGGAACAAAGAAAGGACATAGTACTTCATAAATCAGCAAACCAACTTTCACTAGGAGAGAAGACTAACTTAAGAGAGCCAGACACTCCGTGTTTCAGGCAAGATGTAGATAAAATTTTCATGTACAGCGCACGGGCGTGAAGTTGGCGCTCCATCATGACGCAGCAAAAACTTTATCCGGCTTGGGGTTGTAAACTATGCGAATATATCGCCGGTTAGTTACTGCCATAGTTTTAATGGTATGTCCTCTGCCGAGCTTTTATGCTAAGTTATCTTGTCAGTAAAGTAAATTAAGGCCCACCCCTTAGTGTGTCGCGCGTTATTAAAGTTTGGGCCCAAGTGGGGCGCGATTAATTCAGTTCTTTTGTGCGGCACAGGTGGGTCCGGAGATGGGTGGCGCTTCCGCCGAACCACGCCAAGGCGCCGAGAGCCCCTCGGGCGCCGACGCATCCTCGTCTCGCTGGCTACGGCCTACCTGCTGTAATGCACTGTTGACCGCCTCTTCAGGAGACTGACAGCGTACTGAGGTTACGTCCTTTACACTAACAGCTTTGTAACGTAGCGTTATTACACTGACGGAAAAGGAGATTGTTGCATCACGAAGCAACACTTTGTCATTTATCAAATTTTGTGGACTCATCGCATGACGTGTAATGAACGATTATTTCATCCGTAAATGATGTCCATCATCAGCACCAGCTTGACGAGTGAGCCCAAGGGAAAGAAGCACAGGCCGGCCGGAGTGGCCGGGCGGTTCTAGGCTCTATAGTCTGGAACCGCGTGACCGCTCCGGTCGTAGGTTCGAATCCTGCCTTGGGCATGGATCTGTGTGATGTCCTTAGGTTAGTTAGGTTTAAGTAGTTCTAAGTTCTAGGGGACTGATGACCTCAGATGTTAAGTCCCATAGTGCTCAGAGCCATTTGTACCATTTTGACCGCCACCCCGTACCCCCCAGGATGGGATTAGTGTACCCCAACTCTCTGCGTCTAATGTAAATCGTGAAATAGAGCGGACGTGTTTCAAATGTCTGCGACGCGTGTAATTGAGGCGGAACGTGGGGATCAGCCCGGTATTCACCTAGCGGGATGTGAAACATCACCTAAAAACCACATCCAGACTGACCGGCACACCGGCCCTCGTCGTTAATCCGCCGGGCGGATTCGATCCGGGTCCGGCGAGCCTACCCGAGTCAAGGAAGCAGCGCGTTAGCGCGCTCGGCTACCCTGGCGGGTATTTCTGTCTCTTGACTGTATGTGGGTTAATTATGACCATTGTTGCGATATGTCAACTAAGTAACAACAGAACACCAAAACATATAAACATAAAACGTATAGCATAATATTATCACACACACACTAACACACATGCACACACACACACACACACACACACACACACACACACACTCGAACATACGCACGCACGCACGCACACACACATATATATACACTCCTGGAAATTGAAATAAGAACACCGTGAATTCATTGTCCCAGGAAGGGGAAACTTTGTTGACACATTCCTGGAGTCAGATACATCACACGATCACACTGACAGAACCACAGGCACATAGACACAGGCAACAGAGCATGCACAATGTCGGCACTAGTACAGTGTATATCCATCTTTCGCAGCAATGCAGGCTGCTATTCTCCCATGGAGACGATCGTAGAGATGCTGGATGTAGTCCTGTGGAACGGCTGGCCATGCCATTTCCACCTGGCGCCTCAGTTGGACCAGCGTTCGTGCTGGACGTGCAGACCGCGTGAGACGACGCTTCATCCAGTCCCGAACATGCTCAATGGGGGACAGATCCGGAGATCTTGCTGGCCAGGGTAGTTGACTTACACCTTCTAGAGCACGTTGGGTGGCACGGGATACATGCGGACGTGCATTGTCCTGTTGGAACAGCAAGTTCCCTTGCCGGTCTAGGAATGGTAGAACGATGGGTTCGATGACGGTTTGGATGTACCGTGCACTATTCAGTGTCCCCTCGACGATCACCAGTGGTGTACGGCCAGTGTGGGAGATCGCTCCCCACACCATGATGCCGGGTGTTGGCCCTGTGTGCCTCGGTCGTATGCAGTCCTGATTGTGGCGCTCACCTGCACGGCGCCAAACACGCATACGACCATCATTGGCACCAAGGCAGAAGCGACTCTCATCGCTGAAGACGACACGTCTCCATTCGTCCCTCCATTCACGCCTGTCGCGACACCACTGGAGGCGGGCTGCACGATGTTGGGGCGTGAGCGGAAGACGGCCTAACGGTGTGCGGGACCGTAGCCCAGCTTCATGGAGACGGTTGCGTATGGTCCTCGCCGATACCCCAGGAGCAACAGTGTCCCTAATTTGCTGGGAAGTGGCGGTGCGGTCCCCTACGGCACTGCGTAGGATCCTACGGTCTTGGCGTGCATCCGTGCGTCGCTGCGGTCCGGTCCCAGGTCGACGGGCACGTGCACCTTCCGCCGACCACTGGCGACAACATCGATGTACTGTGGAGACCTCACGCCCCACGTGTTGAGCAATTCGGCGGTACGTCCACCCGGCCTCCCGCACGCCCACTATACGCCCTCGCTCAAAGTCCGTCAACTGCACATACGGTTCACGTCCACGCTGTCGCGGCATGCTACCAGTGTTAAAGACTGCGATGGAGCTCCGTATGCCACGGCAAACTGGCTGACACTGACGGCGGCGGTGCACAAATGCTGCGCAGCTAGCGCCATTCGACGGCCAACACCGTGGTTCCTGGTGTGTCCGCTGTGCCGTGCGTGTGATCATTGCTTGTACAGCCCTCTCGCAGTGTCCGGAGCAAGTATGGTGGGTCTGACACACCGGTGTCAATGTGTTCTTTTTTCCATTTCCAGGAGTGTATATATATCGTATATCATACGAGTCACGCAGTGATCCGCGTTTTAATGTGTTAAAGTAATGATTGGTTGGTTCACTGACGTAAGGGTACCAAACAGCGAAGTTTATCTCTCCCATCGGATTAGGGAAGGATGGGGAAGGAAGTCGGCCATGCAATTTCAGAGGAACCATTCCAACAGCTGCCTGAAGCGATATAGGGAAATTACGGGAAACCTAAATCAAAATGACCGGGCGCGGGTTTCAACCGTCGTCCTCCCGAATGCGAGTCCAGTGTGCTAACTACTGCATCACGTCGCTCGGTGCATATTAATGTAGTCGCCTAACATCCTTCTTTCCTTTCCTGCGCATGGTGGGGAGTAGCGTCGTCTTTCATGATCTAAATGACACTGTGGGAAGAATTTTATAGAACAGTGAAATACAAAATTGTTAAGGCTTTCGTGGCCACTTGTTGAAAAACTGCCTATTGGCTTTTGTCTCGGGTTCTTCGGCCGACGTTCATTTAATGATTTTTCTGACGTTTCGCCAACACGAGTGGCTGGCATTGTCAAAGGAGAAAAGAGACCCACTTGCAATGTCGGGTACTTACCGTATACCATGCACATGTGAAAAAGTTTATGTCGGAATGACTGGACGATCCATCAACACCAGGATCAAAGAGCATAAGCGACATTGCAGGTTGGGGCAGGTGGAGAAATCGGCCGTGGCAGAGCTCGCACTGAATGAGACCGACCACGTAATAAAATTCGCTGACACGGAAGTTCTGGCTGTAGAGAAGCATTATCACACGCGCTTGTTCGTAGAAGCTGTAGAAATAGAAAAACACGCGGTTTGAACAAGAAATAGGAAAGCCATAAGGTAAACGGATCCTGGCTTCTCGTACTGCAGCGAACGACCGTCGCAGGTAGCAAGAGGAGAACCGCACCGAAAATGACCGCGGAGAAGCCCTCGGACGTTGGCGCGCCAGGTACATATAGTCTGCGCCCGCGAGCTCGGCTCCAGATCACCACCGGCAATGGAGGGTGAAGCTTTGACAATGCCAGCCATTCGTGCTGGCGAAACGTCAGAAAAGCCATTAGATGAACGTCGGCCGAAGAGCCCGAGACAGAAGCCAATAGGCAGTTTGTCAACAGTGAAATACCTAAGTCAAGAGAAGACCGCTGGAGCAGACGACGTTCCTTCACAACTAGATAGCCTTACGAGAGCCAGTCACGACGAAACTATTCCATCCAGTGTACAAGATGTATGAGACACGAGAAATGGCCCCATGTTTCAAGAGGAATGTAATGATTACAATTCCAAGCAAAGCAGGTGCGGATGGATAGGTGTAAATATCACCGAACTATTTTAGTAACTCGTACTTGCATAAAACTAACAGGAATTGTATGCAGAAGAATGGAAAAACTAGTAAAGCCGATTTCGGGAAAAATCAGTTTCGATTCCGGAAAAATGTACGAACACGAAAGGCATCAACGACCCTAATACTTCTCATAGAAGATAGGTAAAGAAAAGTCAAACAAATGTTTATAGCATTTGGAGACTTGGGGTAAGCCTTTGACAATATTGAATGGAACACTCTCTGTGAAAATCTGAAGGTTGTAGGGATAAAATACACGGAGAAAAAGGCTATTCAAAGCTTTTATAGGTACCAAACAGAAGATAACAGTGCAAGAGTCTAGGGACGCGAAAAGAAAGCACTGGTTGAGAAGGGACGGAGACAGGGTTGTAGCCTATCCCCGACGTCATTCAATCTGTGCAGTGCAATAAATGAAACCAAAGATAAATTTTCAGTAAGAGTTGAAGTTTTGGGAGACTAAACAAAAACTCCGAATTTGTCAGAAACAGCAAAGGATTACGAAGAATATTTGAACTGAATAGTCAGTGTCTCGCCGGAAGGATATCAGGTGTTCATCAACAAAAGAAAAACAAGAATCATGGAATGTAGTCGAAACAAACCAGCTGATGGTGAGGGAATTAGGTTAGGAAAGGAGACACTAAAAGCAGTAGATAAGTTTTGATATTTGGACAGTAAAATAAGTGATTATGGATACGAAATATGGCCTAACAACGGAAAGAAAAACGTTTGAGTAGAAGAGAAATTTATTAACGTGGAATGTAGAGTTAAGTGTCAGAAAGTGTTTACTGAAGGTTTTTGTTTGGAGTGTAGCCCCGTATGGATGCGAAACATACACAGTAAATAGATTGCAAGGGATCGCCGGCCTAACGAGGTGGTACTGAATAGAAATGGGAAGACAAAAAATTTGTGTTACAGCTTGGCTAAGGGATGGCATGAGTTTACATGAGTAGGACACATTCTGGTACATGAAATGATCACCGGTTTCGTGCCGAAGGGAACTTTTAAAAATTATCTTCATAACTTAAAAATTCAGAGAAAATTATGTGAATATGCACCTCTTCGCTTTACTTCTGGATTATCTCTTTCTGAATATGTAATCTCTTAATGAATGTAAGCTGTTACATACCAGAAAATTCCATTCACAGAAAAGAAATATATGCACAAGGCAACCTCGCGTTTACAGCTAAGAACTAAACCTGTCTGTGAGAATGAGAATCAAATCTGGCTGTCAGAAGGCGAATGAAATATGCGTGTCTGAACCAGAAGATCATGGCAGTGCAATGCGATCTCATAAATACATACAGCGCATACTTGGTTCTCGTTAAATTTCTCTCTCATAAAAATGAATGTTCATCAGGTAAAGGGAGCCAGACAATGACGTAGTGTAATAGAGTCACTCTCTAGAGAAAAATTTTTCTCAAAAAACTGTATTAGAAATATTCATGTCAAAAAAATGTCTTCACACTATTTCATTTACAGGATTTCACCATTGAAAGCCTAGCAAGCAATAAGAAAATATTTCATCACAAATTACAATCACGTAAAATCAACAGCGGACACATAAAAACATGTAAAAGTCCTCGTACTAACGATTAAATTTTTTCGTCTTTTCAAATCCATTAACACTTACTGTGACAAAGCATTACTAAAATAACAGTAAATATCTGATTCAGATGTCTATTCTGACTCAAGACTGTTGCAATATAGTGAAATATGTTCATTTGTGACGTTACATTTCAGTCCTCTTAAAATACACTCCTGGAAATGGAAAAAAGAACACATTGACACCGGTGTGTCAGACCCACCATACTTGCTCCGGACACTGCGAGAAGGTTGTACAAGCAATGATCACACGCACGGCACAGCGGACACACCAGGAACCGCGGTGTTGGCCGTCGAATGGCGCTAGCTGCGCAGCATTTGTGCACCGCCGCCGTCAGTGTCAGACAGTTTGCCGTGGCATACGGAGCTCCATCGCAGTCTTTAACACTGGTAGCTTGCCGCGACAGCGTGGACGTGAACGGTATGTGCAGTTGACGGACTTTGAGCGAGGGCGTATAGTGGGCATGCGGGAGGCCGGGTGGACGTACCGCCGAATTGCTCAACACGTGGGGCGTGAGGTCTCCACAGTACATCGATGTTGTCGCCAGTGGTCGGCGGAAGGTGCACGTGCCCGTCGACCTGGGACCGGACCGCAGCGGCGCACGGATGCACGCCAAGACCGTAGGATCCTACGCAGTGCCGTAGGGGACCGCACCGCCACTTCCCAGCAAATTAGGGACACTGTTGCTCCTGGGGTATCGGCGAGGACCATTCGCAACCGTCTCCATGAAGCTGGGCTACGGTCCCGCACACCGTTAGGCCGTCTTCCGCTCACGCCCCAACATCGTGCAGCCCGCCTCCAGTGGTGTCGCGACAGGCGTGAATGGAGGGACGAATGGAGACGTGTCGTCTTCAGCGATGAGAGTCGCTTCTGCCTTGGTGCCAATGATGGTCGTATGCGTGTTTGGCGCCGTGCAAGTGAGCGCCACAATCAGGACTGCATACGACCGAGGCACACAGGGCCAACACCCGGCATCATGGTGTGGGGAGCGATCTCCCACACTGGCCGTACACCACTGGTGATCGTCGAGGGGACACTGAATAGTGCACGGTACATCCAAACCGTCATCGAACCCATCGTTCTACCATTCCTAGACCGACAAGGGAACTTGCTGTTCCAACAGGACAATGCACGTCCGCATTTATCCCGTGCCACCCAACGTGCTCTAGAAGTTGTACGTCAACTACCCTGGCCAGCAAGATCTCCGGATCTGTCCCCCATTGAGCATGTTTGGGACTGGATGAAGCGTCGTCTCACGCGGTCTGCACGTCCAGCACGAACGCTGGTCCAACTGAGGCGCCAGGTGGAAATGGCATGGCAAGCCGTTCCACAGGACTACATCCAGCATCTCTACGATCGTCTCCATGGGAGAATAGCAGCCTGCATTGCTGCGAAAGGTGGATATACACTGTACTAGTGCCGACATTGTGCATGCTCTGTTGCCTGTGTCTATGTGCCTGCGGTTCTGTCAGTGTGATCATGTGATGTATCTGACCCCAGGAATGTGTCAATAAAGTTTCCCCTTCCTTGGACAATGAATTCACGGTGTTCTTATTTCGATTTCCAGGAGTGTAGTATGCATTCTGGTAAATCATTGTAAATCAAAGTATATTTATAATATTCCTTTTGTAATAATAATAATATCAAATCACTGAACTAATTCCCCTAGAGCACCATGTTCTGTGTCCTCCAAGCACAGTGCCGTTACACCCAACTACAGTTTGCTGTCTCCTCTCTTCCCACTCATCACTGAACGCCTGTGCAAAATCGTAGGTAAAAGATGACCTAAGCCGATTCCGAACAGCGTGGCGGCACCGACGGCACAGACAAGAAAATACCCCATAAATTTATATCCACACACCATTCATTACCCCCATCCTCTCCAGAGGGAATTTTGCAGAGTGAGAACTGTAAGTGACAAAAATTGCTAAATTCTCTAGCGAAGTTCTGAAATAGAGTAGGAAAGTACATAATTTGAAAAGTGGAACAACAATACGATGAGTATAAGAAATAACTTGTTTTACAGTAATGACAAATGCATGAAATCGTCGTGCTTAGTATAAATAAAAAATACGTATAATTTAGTGTTATGGTCGAATATAGTGTTATTCGTGACAACAGTCCAATTTCTCTGTGTTACTGATTTATATACATGAAACATGGTGCGTAGATATCAAGGAGCACATTCTGTGTGAGATTGTTGCAATACGTTTGTTTCGTCACAAAGATCAAGATATATATATATATATGTTCAAGGAAAATAAGCACAGCATGACTGTGCTCAGTCCAATACTAACATTTCATAAGAGACTCATTGTAAGATAAACATTTTTTAAAACACTGACATCAACAAATGTAGCGTAAGTAGATGAGTTCATATGTGAACAGGCCAAGAGCACACTCACAAGATACAGTATCAGTCCATAAACTCTTCTCTACAACTCAAAGCCATTGTGTCTCGCAACCATACTGCCATGTGCAATGTTCCATATTAAGACGTAAACCTAGTTTCAGTTTACTAGATGACTGGTAGTTGACAGAAACCATGTCATAAATCCAAGAGAGCAAGCCCATCCTCCTTGTGAAAAGTGTGAATTCCTTGAATAATCATATCATAGTGCAGAGGTCCAAGCGAAAATAATCCGAACTATATGGTCAATTAGAATATTATATAGGAGAAAAATTTTGTTATAAAAGATTAAATACGTAAGCTAATATAAAGACTGAGAGATGTATGTTACAGTATTCTGATAAACTGTCAGCTAAGGGATGTTTGCACAGAAGAATAAGTTTGGTGGGTGCAGTCACGACCAGTCCGCAGTACAGAGGTCAAGATGAAACTTGAAATGCTAATGAAATGACAGACGCCATAAACGCTGCATTATAAATATAAATGAAATTATTCGCTTCATTGAAACAAAATTATCTAGGTAAGAAATCATGAACAAAATATTGTTTCCACACCAGATGTTAAGAGGGAATAGCAAGTTAATAGTATTAGTGAACATATACGTGTCAAAATTCAGTTATAAAAAGCAGTGCATCATCGTCTATTAAATGAGTGTGTGTGTGTGTGTGTGTGTGTGTATCTACAACTATTATAAACGATAAAACTACTTCCTACTGAATTATATAACTCAATCATCTACTAACAAGGAAAATGCATGAAGTTGTGGAACAAAAGTTTTGTGCACAAAATTGTAGTTGTACCTGGTAAAAGCAACTTATTGAAACATCAGTCGTCAGCCTGTCAAACAAAATAATACTAATATACGGCCAAAATCATTTATTCTCTGCACGTGCCATCTAAAAACAACACGCTTTGAGTGCTACACATAGAAGACAGATAGAACAGTCTCAAACAAATGCCTTGCAGATATATGAAAGAAAATAAGGAATTGATATACTAAATTTCTACTAAACATGTTTAACCTGATAAGCTTATGTACGCTGACTGTAGCTAAATAAAGTGTCATTCACTTGGTGACTAGAAAAGAAAAATTTTTAGGACCAGGAAGAACAAAACAATGGTAAAATAAAGCACATGAATATCTACCACAATTTTCAATAAACAGAATGCACTGATACGCGCTTGCAGATAAAAGATGTCTCATCACACTATGGCAAATCAGACAGCATATAATCTCAAAGGCATCCTAGCTCAGTTCATAAGGAATCCCCTCTGTCAGACAAAAATCACTAAACCATAATAACACGAAGTATGCGCTACATGCTGATCATAACTTTATCCCTAACACCATCTAACTCTATGGTACATAAAACATTATTTCTCAAAACATGTCTCTTAAATACATACAGGGTGTCCCAGCTTTATTGTCCACCCAAAATATCTCTGGAACAATAACAGCTATTGAAAAACGACTTTCACCGGTATCAATGTAGGGCTGGGGCCCATGAATGTACATATTTGGTAACATTCTAAAACGAACCTCTTGATAAGTATGGAGGTGTGATTACACATGTCAACCACATCGCGATTACGGGCAGCATGGGGTTCACCCATGAGCCTCAGGACGTGCGCTAGCAGCGGATGTCGGGTGTTTCAAGCGTCAACTTCGCGTCTCAATATCTCGGGATGTAATGGGAATATTGCGATGCAATCAACGCCATTGTGTATGTGCTTTGTCATGCTATGGAGTGCCGAAGAAAAAATATAGTTGGTCCATTTAAAAAAAAAACATAAATTTGTCTTAAAGAAAACATATGCTTTCGTTTTAGAATGTTTCCAAATGTGTACATTCATGGGCCCCAGCCCTACATTGATACCGGTGAAAGTTGTTTACCAATAGCTGTTATTGTTCCAGAGATATTTTGGGAGGACAAGATACCTGGGACACCCTGTATAATGATTGTCAAACTCCATGGTATATAAAATATAATTTCTCAAAACATGTCTCTCAAATCTACATAATGATAAAATCAGCATATTATTTAGTAATCATAAATCAAACATGTTACTATTAAAGGAAAAAAATCACCAGTAATCTCAGTATCCTCGATCTTATATTACATATGAGCCTCAGGTTTCTTATGATTCTCTGCACCTACAATTCACTGTGCTTTATTCTGTCTCAGTAGCCTCTGCTGAAAATAAGAAATCTACTTCATCAGTTACGTAAGATACAAACTCATCCAAAGAATAACTACATGATCCATTGTTGTTGTTGTGGTCTTCAGTCCTGAGACTGGTTTGATGCAGCTCTCCATGCTACTCTATCCTGTGCAAGCTTCTTCATCTCCCAGTACCTACTGCAACCTACATCCTTCTGAATCTGCTTAGTGTGTTCATCTCTTGTTCTCCCCCTACGAATTTTACCCTCCACGCTGCCCTCCAATACTAAATTGGTGATCCCTTGATGCCTCAGAACATGTCCTACCAACCGATCCCTTCTTCTGGTCAAGTTGTGCCACAATCTTCTCTTCTCCCCAATCCTATTCAATACTTCCTCATTAGTTATGTGATCTACCCATCTAATCTTCAGCATTCTTCTGTAGCACCACATTTCGAAAGCTTCATTATCTTCTTGTCCAAACTATTTACCGTCCATGTTTCACTTCCATACATGGCTACACTCCATACAAATAATTTCAGAAATGTCTTCCTGACACTTAAATCTATACTCGATGTTAATAAATTTCTCTTCTTCAGAACGCTTTCCTTGCCATTGCCAGTCTACATTTTATAGCCTCTCTACTTCGACCATCATCAGTTATTTTACTCCCCAAATAGCAAAACTCCTTTACTACTTTACGTGTCTCACTTCCTAATCTACACTCCTGGAAATTGAAATAAGAACACCGTGAATTCATTGTCCCAGGAAGGGGAAACTTTATTGACACATTCCTGGGGTCAGATACATCACATGATCACACTGACAGAACCACAGGCACATAGACACAGGCAACAGAGCATGCACAATGTCGGCACTAGTACAGTGTATATCCACCTTTCGCAGCTATGCAGGCTGATATTCTCCCATGGAGACGATCGTAGAGATGCTGGATGTAGTCCTGTGGAACGGCTTGCCATGCCATTTCCACCTGGCGCCTCAGTTTGACCAGCGTTCGTGCTGGACGTGCAGACCGCGTGAGACGACGCTTCATCCAGTCCCAAACATGCTCAATGGGGGACAGATCCGGAGATCTTGCTGGCCAGGGTAGTTGACTTACACCTTCTAGAGCACGTTGGGTGGCACGGGATACATGCGGACGTGCATTGTCCTGTTGGAACAGCAAGTTCCCTTGCCGGTCTAGGAATGGTAGAACGATGGGTTCGATGACGGTTTGGATGTACCGTGCACTATTCAGTGTCCCCTCGACAATCACCAGTGGTGTACGGCCAGTGTAGGAGATCGCTCCCCACACCATGATGCCGGGTGTTGGCCCTGTGTGCCTCGGTCGTATGCAGTCCTGATTGTGGCGCTCACCTGCACGGCGCCAAACACGCATACGACCATCATTGGCACCAAGTCAGAAGCGACTCTCATCGCTGAAGACGACACGTCTCCATTCGTCCCTCCATTCACGCCTGTCGCGACACCACTGGAGGCGGGCTGCATGATGTTGGGGCGTGAGCGGAAGACGGCCTAACGGTGTGCGGGACCGTAGCCCAGCTTCATGGAGACGGTTGCGAATGGTCCTCGCCGATACCCCAGGAGCAACAGTGTCCCTCATTTGCTGGGAAGTGGCGGTGCCGTCCCCTACGGCACTGCGTAGGATCCTACGGTCTTGGCGTGCATCCGTGCGTCGCTGCGGTCCGGTCCCAGGTCGACGGGCACGTGCACCTTCCGCCGACCACTGGCGACAACATCGATGTACTGTGGAGACCTCACGCCCCACGTGTTGAGCAATTCGGCGGTACGTCCACCCGGCCTCCCGCATGCCCACTATACGCCCTCGCTCAAAGTCCGTCAACTGCACATACGGTTCACGTCCACGCTGTCGCGGCATGCTACCAGTGTTAAAGACTGCGATGGAGCTCCGTATGCCACGGCAAACTGGCTGACACTGACGGCGGCGGTGCACAAATGCTGCACAGCTAGCGCCATTCGACGGCCAACACCGCGGTTCCTGGTGTGTCCGCTGTGCCGTGCGTGTGATCATTGCTTGTACAGCCCTCTCGCAGTGTCCGGAGCAAGTATGGTGGGTCTGACACACCGGTGTCAATGTGTTCTTTTTTCCATTTCCAGGAGTATAATTCCCTCAGCATCATCCGACTTAATTCGACTACATTCCATTATCCTTGTTTTGCTTTTGTTTAAGTTCATCTTATATCCTCCTTTCAAGACACTGTCCATTCCATTCAACTGTTCTTCCTAGTCCTTTGCTGTCTCTGACAGAATTACAATGTCATCGGCGAACCTCAAAGTTTTTATTTCTTCTCCATGGATTTTAATACCTACTCCGAATTTTTCTTTCGTTTCCTTTACTGCTTGCTCAATATACAGATTGAATAACATCGGGGAGAGGCTACAACCCTGTCTTACTCGCTTCCCAACCACTGCTTCCCTTTGATGTCCCTCGACTCTTATAACTGCCATCTGGTTTCTGTACAAATTGTAAATAGCCTTTCGCTCCCTGTATTTTACTCCTGCCACCTTTAGAATTAGAAAGAGCGTATTCCAATCAACATTGTCAAAAGCTTTCTTTAAGTCTACAAATGCTAGAAACGTAGGTTTGTCTTTCCTTAATCTTTCTTCTAAGATAAGTCGTAAGGTCAGTATTGCCTCACGTGTTCCAGTATATCTACGGAATCCAAACTGATCTTCCCCGAGGCGGACTTCTACTAGTTTTTCCATTCGTCTGTAAAGAATTCGTGTTAGTATTTTGCAACTGTGGCTTATTAAACTGATTTTTCGTCAACACCTGCTTTCTTTGGGATTGGAATTATTAAATTCTTCTTGAAGTCTGAGGGTATTTCGCCTGTATCATACATCTTGCTCACCAGATGGTAGAGTTTTGTCAGGACTGGCTCTCCCAAGGCCTCAGTAGTTCCAATGGAATGTTGTCTACTCCGGGGGCCTTGTTTCGACTTAGGTCTTTCAGTGCTCTGTCAAACTCTTCACGCAGTATCGTATCTCCCATTTCATCTTCATCTACATCCTCTTCCATTTCCATAATATTGTCCTCAAGTACGTCGCCCTTGTATAGACTCTCTATATACTCCTTCCACCTTTCTGCTTTCCCTTCTTTGCTTAGAACTGGGTTTCCATCTGACCTCTTGTTGTTCATACAAGTGGTTCTCTTATCTCCAAAAGTCTCTTAAATTTTCCTGTAGGCAGTATCTATCTTACCCCTAGTGAGATAAGCCTCTACATCCTTACATTTGTCCTCTAGTCATCCCTGCTTAGCCATTTTGCACTTCCTGTCGATCTCATTTTTGAGACGTTTGTATTCCTTTTTGCCTGCTTCAATTACTGCATTTTTATATTTTCTCCTTTCATCAATTAAATTCAATATTTCTTCTGTTACCCAAGAATTTCTACTAGCCCTCGTCTTTTTACCTACTTGGTCCTCTGGTGCCTTCACTACTTCATCCCTCAAAGCTACCCATTCTTCTTCTACTGTATTTCTTTCCCACATTTCTGTCAATTGTTCCCTTATGCTCTCATTGAAACTCTGTACAACCTTTGGTTCTTTCAGTTTATCCAGGTCCCATCTCCTTAAATTCCCACCTTTTTGCAGTTTCTTCAGTTTTAATCTACAGGTCATAACCAATAGATTGTGGTCAGAGTCCACATCTGCCCCTGCAAATGTCTTACAACTTAGGACCTGGTTCCTAAATCTCTGTCTTACCATTATATAATCTATCTGATACCTTTTAGTATCTCCAGGGTTCTTCCATGTATACAACCTTCTATCATGATTCTTAAACCAAGTGTTAGCTATGATTAAGTTGTGTTCTGTGCAAAATTCTACCAGGCGGCTTCGTCTTTCATTTCTTAGCCCCAATCCATATTCACCTACTATGTTTCCTTCTCTCCGTTTTCCTACACTCGAATTCCAGTCACCCATGACTATTAAATTTTCGTCTCCCTTCACTACCTGAATAATTTCTTTTATTTCATCATACATTTCATCAATTTCTTCGTCATCTGCAGAGCTAGTTGGCATATAAATTTGTACTACTGTAGTAGGTGTGGGCTTCGTATCTATCTTGGCCACAATAATGCGTTCACTATGCTGTTTGTAGTAGCTTACCCGCATTCCTATTTTCCTATTAATTATTAAACCTACTCCTGCATTACCCCTATTTGACTTTGTGTTTATAACTCTGTAGTCACCTGACCAGAAGTCTTGTTCCTCCTGCCACCGAACTTCACTAATTCCCACTGTATCTAACTTTAACCTATCCATTTCCCTTTTTTCCCTGATCCATATATTTAAGTATTTAACAGTACTTAACAGCCGTCTGGCGTGGCCGAGCGGTTCTAGGCGCTACAGTCAGGAACCGCCTGACCACTACCGTCGCAGGTTCGAATACTGCCTCGGGCGTGGATGTGTGTGATGTCCTTAGGTTAGTTAGGTTTAAGTAGCTCTAAGTTCTAGGGGACTGATGACCTTAGAAGTTAAGTAGCATAGTGCTCAGAGCCATTTTTTAGCACTTAAGATCTTCTGCCAGAGTCCTTCAAATTGCCCAGTATAACAGCATATCTGCCTGTAAGACATATTTCCTCAGTTTGTCCTGTATCTGATATTACTTTCTGTAATGAATCTTTTATTCTCCTTTCTTTTACTATGCCTTGAAAATATATTGCTACCTCATCTTCTTGTCGTGTTTCCAGAATCTCTGTGAGAATGCAGCTAACAATGATCAATGACTCAGTTACGATTACTTGTAATAGTAGAGCAAATCATATTAAGAGAGGTATGTGAGGTAAAAGAAAAACAAATTTGTTTACCAACACTTCAATCTATAAAACCAAGACTACACTAGAACTCCAAATTAAACGTGACATTGAATAATGCCAAAGATACACAACTAAACAAACTGCATGATCTAACAAGCGAAAAAAAGTATTCACTTCTTCAATACAAGCTGACAATGAAGGACACTACATAGAACAGAATAGCACATGACCTAACTTCTACGAATATACAAGTACACAACTGACCATGGGAAACCCTCGTTATAGCCACATCATAACTTTACCAACAAATGGTCACTGCATAATAAAAGATATATATGAAAACTGTTCAATATAGTGCTTATTTTTGAAAATATGGTGTAACCCACAAGATTGTCTGGTCCATAACAGTCCAACTTCAGTAATGTTGGAATAGGCAATCCGACAAATAATGGGCTATTGTTAATCAAAAAGAACTTCTGATCCGAATTTGTAGCTTTGTGTGATACACAGTGGGACTGGACTATCACTCTTTGAACTATATTGAAATTTTTGTCACTACATTTAGTTTTCTGAAGTCATTTCCTCTTCTCTCCTGTCTGTTTAATGTTTCCAGTAATTAATGGTATCTTAGACATAGTGATTTGGGAAAGTATACAATACATTTAATTCTGTCTAGTGTTTGTTGGTTTATGAGCAACGAATATGAAGAAAGCATAATAGAGTCTTTAGGAAAAGAAATTATGGTATCCTGAAAGACATGAATATATTTACCCCATTCAGTGTGTTTTCCATATCAGCAAAGCTTGCTTAATTTGAACATTCCATTCAAGATTTTTGCAACCAATTCAGAAAATGCATAGTACTGGTGAATGTAACCTTAATAAGGAAGAAAAGATAGTGAAAAATAAGTAAACATGCACCTGTTTTCCTTGCTTCTCGATTGCTACTTCCTGGAAGTACAGCCTCTTTCTTAATGTGAGCTGTTGCGTACCTAAAACTTCCATTCATAGAAAAAAAGACGTGCATAAGCCAACTTCACGTTTACAGTTAAGAACTAAACCAGTCTGCGAGAATGGGAAGCAAATCTGAGTGCGACAATGTGAATGAACTATACGCAATCTGAACCAACACTGTCTGCTTAAAAAAAAGAGCTATGAAGTTTAATGAGAATAATTAAATTCCACACTGTTAATTGACCCTTTGAAATTGAAAACTTGTGTCTGTTATATCTGGCTGTCCTGTGTCGAAATAGAACATATCGTGCAACTGCATCTCAAAAATATCTTGACGCTATTCCTTTTACAAAATTTCACCACTGAAGGCTTAGAAAACTACGAGAAAATATATCACTACAAGGCATAGTTACTTAAGATCGACACTCGATTAATACAAGAATCCAACTGAGCATGAAAATTTATTCTAACACAAAAGTACTCATACTAAAGTTTAAATTCTTTTTGTCTTTTTAAATCCATTAACACTGAATGTGACAAAACTTTATAAGAATAGCAAGAAATGCCTGATATGGATGTCTGTGTTGAATGAAGAACGCTTAACTAAAAGCTGCCGCAATAAAGTAAAATAAGTCCATTGGTTACGTTAAATCCAAGTCTTCTCAAAATAGTATGGATCTTAGTATATCTATCTCATTCGACGCATAATTATAATATTCCTTTTGTAATAATAATAAGATCAGATCAATAAAATAATTCCGAAGAGCATCACGTTGTGTGCCCACCAGTACTTGCCCAATGCCACGACACCCCACTACAACTCCCTGTCTCCTATACTCGCGATCAACACCCGACACCCGGGTTTCTTCGCAGAGCAATGGTGACCTAACTAGTTTTCGGACAGCGCAACATCTCTGACAAGTTTGCGTGCACATAGCTAAACGATGCAAGCAATACATGCGCGTCCCAACACATCAAAAAACAAGAGAACTATGTATAGAGGATGCTAAAATTGTTGAGGAAGAACAAGAGAGGTTGCAGAGTTATTCGCAGATGAAAAGAATTGCAGAGGTCAGCATAGTATAAAGAGGTTTCATAAGTTCGGAACTTACATCTACATATGCTCTTGGTGAGCGTAAGTAGGCTCTACTGTAAGTTATCGCCGTTTCTTACCCTACACGCGGATGGTGCGCAGACAGATCTTTGGTAGAACTACAATGGAGTTTCAGGAATAATGACATTTTCTTCATGATTTAACGAGATGTTTTGAGAGTAGCTCATATGCTGCCGTATTCTTTTCTCTGAATGTTTGCAGTGAATCTTTCCATGACGTCCAAGGCCTGTCTGGTTGTCCCAGCCACTTACGTTTGATGGGCATTTCCACAAAGCTCTAACACTTACTAAGCGATCCATTAAGGCATCACAAAGCTCTTCTTTAGATGCTTTCTCCCTCTCTCTCTCTCTTCTGCAAAGTGGCCTGGTAAAAGAAATACTCAAGAACAAAGGTTACGACTTTCCTGCGTACGATAACCTCATATGCCGACGTCACGGAGTTTCTATATTATGAACGTGGAAGGTATTTTTCACCAGAAGTGTTCTGTTACTCTGCATTTATCTCCGTTCATATTTATTTGTTACACTTACTAAAATCGCCTTCAGTTTTATTTTCTCCTTGCTGCCTCCATCAGGGATTATAGATATCAAGGTCTGCCTAAAATTGGTCGTAACCTCCGATGCTCTCACGAGCCAGCAAAGAGTACTAATAATTCCAGCATTCATTCCACTTGAAAATCAATATAAACCGCACCACCACCATACATTGGCACGTACACACCAGACAGCAGCGACGTGATGTACTGAGCACATCATGAGCCAGTCTAATTCTCTAATTTTCTACCCTAATGATCTGCAGATGTTGCAAAGAAAACACTTCACACTTCATACTGTAAATTCCGAATGTCTGTATGTCTGTAGATTCCCCCCCCCCCCAAACACACACACACACATACAGAATCACACCACCGCCCACTGCCATTTCGTGTACGTATTTGTATCTCTTTGCATTGCATAGGTCGAAATTTCGTTGATATTTGACCGTTACAATTACTTCTAGTGACTTGTCATCGATGTTATGAACAAACCACACAACTAATTACCAGCTACGTTACTAGATTGCGATGACACCCTTCATCCTATCGCATACCATCCTGCTCCATTACATCCCACTTTATTTCTTGTCTCTAGTTTATTTTGCATTTACCAAAGACTGGACGTGCTGGTAGTTTCACTCTTGGCCAATTGCTGCTGGCATTTTAGACATCACATCCGTCAGCATTAACTTAATTTTACAGAGTCAAATATTTATCCGCACTATCTGGGATACTATAGTTTATATTACAACAGTTTTGCAATTTTTATAAATTTTTACTTATTCGATATTATGTGTCAAAGACTACATATGCCGGCCGAAGTGGCCGCGCGGTTCTGGCGCTGCAGTCTGGAACCGCGAGACCGCTACGGTCGCAGGTTCGAATCCTGCCTCGGGCATGGATGTGTGTGATGTCCTTAGGTTAGTTAGGTTTACCTAGTTCTAAGTTCTAGGGGACTAATGACCTCAGCAGTTGAGTCCCATAGTGCTCAGAGCCATTTGAACCATTTTTTTTGAAGACTACATAACGGGGCAGAACGAGTGTAGCCCTTCCGTTGAAATATATGAGGAAACGACACGCAAACCTGTGGACAGAAGATGACGTTGTAATTAATATATCTGCAACCGGCTGTTTCAAAAGATCCATTGCACCTTCTCTATTCACAAACACATGGGACGGGTTTTAAGGCAGCTTGAATCGGTAACAGCGGTAGTCTCCCTAGAAGTAGATGAAAAGAAACAAAATGTTCCATAAAATTTAACTTACGCGATTGCATGTTCGAAATTTTATGGGACAGTCATTGCGCTATCGAAACTATGAAGATGCACATCAAGAAACAGAATGAATACATGAAGGATAGAAAAGATCGCATTCATGTAATATCCAACAAAGGAACAAGTACTGTATCAGTGGAAGATGTTATTTTCATCTCAGCGTCATTTTGCCGGCGACCTGCTTACCCTCGTTGTTTTTTGAACAGATAAAAAAAAGTAGTTTGTTCTTACAGTCATCTCCTCTCCCCAGAGGAAACGATTTGTCGGCAGATCATTAAACACTTTCCTCTCCTTTCTGATTCATGACTTTCCAGACGCATTTAATTTTATTGGATCCTGAATTTTATTTATGGAGTTAAGATTTATGATACGATTCAGTGAGAGTGCATGACAGGATTTTAAATTATTACGTATTTATTCAAGTTTTTTCTATGGCTAGAGATGTACAGCTCCGCAAGTTCGCTCTTCAATGGAATGAAAATATCTGTGAGCTGCAGTAAAACATTAAACCCTAATGAGTGGAACACCTTTCTCTGCTTGCACCTAAAATGGAGAACGGGCACGGCTATTTACCAAGCTAGACCGCAATAAGCGGATTGCGTTCTCAATGCTTTCGTTTCGCGAGTGTCTGATCCGATTAAAGAGTTGGAAATCCGATAACAGAACTTCAAATAACTGTCCAGCACTCCATGTTTGTGCTTGGCAGCCAAAGAGTTAAATGCGCTTTCACTTGTTGCACGTGCCGTATTTTATGGAATATTTAGTCACAGACTGCTGTACTAGTTTAGAAAAAAATGTTGCGTAGGTCTTAGGTCCCATTTCATCTGCCCCCTTTAAGAAGAGCGGGAAATTAAAGGAAAGTATAAGCGAAAACTCACAGCTTCATTTTTTGTCAATCTGACGAGGAACAGCCAACTGCTTTTAGTTTCGGTCCAACTTATTTTCCACAGACGGTGCTCTGAAACACTAACTTTAGTGGTGAAATACTTATTGTTGAAGCTGAAGCATTACTATGTAAAACTAGAGTAAGATCACTGTGATATTTGGATGAGACCAACTTATAGCCAACGTAGGGAACTTCTTTGCTCTTCATCAAACATATGACACTTTTTAGGACGAGAGAGAAGGAAGGCGGATAGTCAGAGAACTGTGTTAGAAATTGATGCTAAAATTTCAGAATGCGCTTTCCCTACAGTTGTAGTATCTTATCATTTATTGATGTGTAATGGACACTGAAAGTTGTAACGCACTACCTCTAATTGTATGTGTCATATGTGTGTCCATCCAGAATGTTTTGTGGATTTAGCATTAACTTTTTTGATCCTTTCTTCTTAGAATGAAGAGTTCTCGTTTTAATTATGTAAAAAAGCAGATCTGTAATAAGAGGTTGAGTTTTAATTCATATCAGAATACTTGCGCTATCGGCAGTTCATGTTTTGTTACGAAACAGTCGACAGCTATACATGTGCTTTGCAGAAACGACCATTCTTATAGGAACGTTGATTTTGTTTCCTTCCATTATGTTATTTCCACAGAGATCGTAATTTCTGGGACATTTAACGCTGTGTACGAGCTTGCCTTCAGTTCGCTTTGAGCCATTCTGAGTGTCCAAGGAAGCTAATTTTGATTGAGGTATCCTGCTCGAAATATCATCTTTCCTATCCATTTACGCCGACACACTCAATGTACCCCCTTCTCGAATAACCTGATGAACCATACTAGCCAACCGCCCATTATGTAATGGGTAAACTACAAGAAGAACCACAAGATCGGGCATTTGAAGAGCAGTGTAGTGCTGTTGCAGCGCAAAAGATAAATATAAATAACAAGAGAAGGGGGCGCTAGTGACGATAAAATACACTACAGACAAATATAATAATTTGTTTCCACATTTTACCACAATCATCACATCTGCAATCAAATGGTTCAAATGGCTCTGAGCACTATGGGACTCAACATCTTGGGTCATAAGTCCCCTAGAACTTAGAACTACTTAAACCTAACTAACCTAAGGACATCACACACATCCATACCCGAGGCAGGATTCGAACCTGCGACCGTAGCAGTCCTGCGGTTCCGGACTGCAGCGCCAGAACCGCTAGACCACCGCGGCCGGCCATCTGCAATCGCTGATATATTCTCGAATTCAATAAAAGGTTTACCTTTCACCATTTGGTCTCTGGCGTCCAAAATCCCAGAATCTACAAAACAGAAGAATTTGCATCATGTTAGTAGGTAAGCCAGCTTAAGAGTGCGAAGTGACAATGAGCACTATTGATTATCAGTGTTACGCATTACGCTTTGAAACTGCAAACTGGAATAAATTTCACAGTAGCAGGGAAGCAAAACAGTGAAGTCTTATTCAAAGCGTCAGATAAAGTGAACTATTATTATCAATGATTGCTTAAAATTGTTGGGGTGGATAAGGGAAACTGACGTTTTATTCAAACCACATGAGGACTCGGAAGTCTTCGCTAAAGTAAATTTTGATAGGAGATTCGAAGAAATGTAATGAAGATTAGTATGGTACGTGCTAAGTATCCTCAATACCAACAAAAGCTATGAAGAATTCAGGAAAGCAGAGAAGGCAATAAAACAGTAGACGGAATTTGGATAAAGATAAATGGAGCACAACAGAATCTGGATAAAGATATATGGAGCACAACTGTAGCGTTAGCTGTAAATTAAAATAACAAGACTGTACCTCGTCAAGTGCATGCACGAATTAATTAAGAAACAAAACGACGAGGGCACGAGAGGAGGGAGAGGGAGAGGGGATGTTTAGTTTTTACCATCTCCTCAATTACAATCGCCTATAGGACGTCTCCGCTATCGCAGCGAAATATATTATGAGTACCAGAATGAGATTTTCACTCTGCAGCGGAGTGTGCGCTGATATGAAACTTCCTGGCAGATTGAAACTGTCTGCCCGACCGAGACTCGAACTCGGGACCTTTTCCTTTCGCGGGCAAGTGCTCTAACATCTGAGCTACCGAAGCACGACTCACGGCCGGTCCTCACTGCTATACTTCTGCCAGTATCTCGTCTCCTACCTTCCAAACTTTACAGAAGCCATGCCTCCGCAGTATCCTTTCTTTCAGGAGTGCTAGTTCTGCAAGGTTCGCAGGAGAGCTTCTGTAAAGTTAGGAAGGTAGGAGACGAGATACTGGCAGAAGTAAAGCTGTGAGGACCGGGCGTGTGCCGTGCTTCGGTAGCTCAGATGGTAGAGCACTCGCCCGTGAAAGGCAAAGGTCCCGAGTCCGAGTCTCGGTCGGGCACATAGTTTTAATCTGCCAGGAAGGTTCATATTATGAGTAACTTAGATAAATCACGGGTAAACTAATAGTAGATAAAACTTATAATACTAACAAAAGTAGTAACAGTAGTGGTAGTAGTTATAATAGCTGTAGCAGTAGTATAAAGTAAACGGAAGAATTAAGTTCAAGAAAGGCAGTACGAACTAGCGTCGGAAACAATTTTTTTGCGTATGTGGAGTGGGAAATGAGGCAGATACGATGTAGGAATGACAGTTGTGTAGATGTGTGAGTAGTGACTGCAGTGTAAGTCATTCAGTGGAACGACGTGATATGTGCCAGAAAAAGGACGTAAATAATTACCCGTGTGGCACAATGTGATACTGTTACATACATTTAAAAAATTCATTGATCTTATGCCAACGAAACACATCTTCTTTTCTTCAATTTTTCCTTGTAACTGCAATGACAGGACTGAAGCCTTTGTGCGGAGTCTAAATGCTACAGCCTTTTTATTCACGGAAGTATATACTTAGAATACCTACCCAAATGTTATTGAGAGTCTTATAAGAAAAATATTGGGTGTAATTCTTCCAAGACGACACCATAACTCAGTTTTGGACTTTTATATTTCTCAATACGATAGAATCTGCAGCTGCTATGAATCTTTTTAATGACTTAGTGGTAGCTTCATCTGCCATTTCTTTATTTCATGTGCGATTGTACAATTCCGGCCTTAGGCCATTTTTAGTATAAAAAACATTATACATTTGATACATTGGTGACACTTGTGATTTTGACATACTAACAAGTCAAATCTGTAGAGAAACTACGCACATTATAACTTATATTATGGATGATTCTTTAGTAGTATATTATCCCACGTACGTCCTTGCTCCTATGACTACATCCCATTCTCATAAAATAAATTAGAGTTGTTTTTCACTATTTAAGGGGCACCTTACTTCCGAGCAGCTGTTGCAAAGCTCTTATGTATAAGGTCCATGTTTTAATGTACTTAACACTAGTAAGATTACATTTATTTTGCAGAAATTTGTTAATTAACCTACATTTGAATTAGTTCTCAATTCCATGTATCGCTCATCATTGGTGTAAATATGACTATATGTAAGTTCTTTAAAATAATTAGTAAATACTTTTACTCTTATTGGTGTAGCACGTCATCTCTGAACAACTGTGACAAGGATGTCATATGTATTTAGGGTAAACGTTATTTATAGCCACGTTTCGGAGAAGAACTAGTTCATCCCTCAATTTTTCGGTCCCACATAATGCCACCCCAAAACAGCGGGAAACCTCCACCTTGCTGCACTCGCTGGACAGTGTGTCCAAGGCTTTCAGCCTGACCAGGTTGCATCCAAACTCGTGTCCGATGATTGTCTCGTTGAAGGCATACCAATCGTCGGTGAAGAGAACGTGATAGCAATTCCTGAGCGGTCCATTCGGCATGTCGTTGGGACAATCTATACCTCTCTTCATGGTGTCCTGGTTGTCAAGATAGACCTCGTCGAGGGCGTCGGGAGTGAAGTTGCGCATCATGCAGCCTATTGCGCACAGTTTGAGTCGTGTGGCTGCGCGAAAAGCATTATTCAACATGGTGGCGTTGCTGTCCGGGTTCGTCCGAGCCATATTCCGGAGGTAGCGGTCATCCACTGCAGTATTGCCTGAGTGAGGCATGTCATCGACAGTTCCTGTCTCTATGTATCTCCTCCTTGTCTGAATAACATCGCTTTGTTTTACTCCGAGACGCCTGGACACTGCCCTTGTTTAGAGCCCTTCCTGGCACAAAGTAACAATGCGGACGCGATCGAATCGCGGAATTTTCCGTCTAGGTATGGCTTACTAAGGACAACACGAGCCTTTTACCTCCTCCCTGGTGGAATTACTGGAACTGATTGGCTGTCGGAACCCCTACGTCTAATACGCGCTGCTCATGCATGGTTATTTACATCTCTGGGCGCGTTTAGTGACATCTCTGAGCAGTCAAATGGACTGTGTCTGTGATACAATATCCACATGTCAATGTTTTCTTCAGGAGTTCTGGGAACCGGGATGATGCAAAACTTTTTTGATCTGTGTAATACCCTGGCTACGGTTGAGTAATCGAAACAGTAGAACAGTTACTGTTTGCTGCAATTGCAGCACTTACACAAGCAGGTGCACCTACTCCTCCAACCGCCAAAAGATGTGGCGTATCAGTAGGTGTAGTACAATGACCCTTCGCCACCAAATACGAAAGGCAGCAAAAAAGATGGACGACGACATCGTAAGACTATTAAAGTGGTCAAAAATTGATCAGAAACACAGTAAGAGAAATAGGTTCCAAACCATATCACAGATTACTGCAGAAATGTTAGAAATGAAAAATAAAAACATATGTATTGCAATAGTAAAAAGAAGACAGACCGATGCCGTCTTGAAAGGACATATGGAAGCGATATAAGTCCTTCTCAAGCTCGTAAATAAGAAATATGATAAGAGAAACATGATAAGAGAACACACGAAGGGTGGGAGAAAGTGTTATAACGAAATTAGCTGATTTTGGTACCTGGAGGTCGTTTGCTCGTAGATCGGAAGGGGAAAGGATGGCCCAGCAGTGCACTCTACCCACAGGGTAATACGATGGCGGATCTGTTATGTATTGGGGGTGTTTTGAAGGAGAGACTGTTAGCGACATTGGGAAAATAGAAGGACGCGTGGGCCAGAACCACTGCCATCTCATCCTTCAAAATCATACGATACCATGTGTATTGCGCCTAGTAGGGAAAGGGTTCACATTACAATAGGATGACGATCCAAAAGATCGGCTGACGTTCTGTAAGAAATACAGTCCACCAAACGTAAATATTGTGATACTGAAAGATGTGGTGAGGCAGTCCCAAAGCCCTCAATTCTACTGAAATGGTGTGGGATGAAGTGGTCAGGTGTATGCGGGAAGTTCACATTAACAAGCAAGGAACATCTCTGGACGAATGCTTGGAATCATATGGACTTGCAATGACTACAAAGACTATTCGACCGCAGGCCTCGAGATTTGTAGTCAGTCATTAAAGCCGAGGGAGGATACTGTGACGAATGTGAAATGTAATTTTCCTGTTAGTATTATAATCTTTAAATTTTTTTTGGAGTAATCATTTTTTTGTGTGTTCATGTTTGAAATATCAAGTAATTGTCAGAGCTTATGGGAATATTAATGAGTCGTACCGTAGGTTGGTACCGTAGGTTGTTCTTGATTAGAATCTTGTACGCTGCAAGAGAACATTTTAAGGCCCTCTGATTGTAAGTTTAGATACTGATCCCCAGTCATCAATCCAAATGGTGACACTTAGTAGATTTGCTGAAAGAAACGATGGTACTGTCTTTGGGCTCTTCGACATATCAGCAGCGAGTGAGGAATTGAGGTCACGCAACAGAGGCGAAGGGAGACGGAGAACAGTGTCCGCTGGACATGCCATGTGTTTGCGTAAAGAAGCAGGTCAGCTAACACGAACAAAAAGTGGAAGCTGCGCACCGCAAATAACGAGAGGAATATCCTGCAGTTCCCTCGCGAGAGTGTGTCTCCCTGGGGAACATTGGCGCTACAGTTAGAAATCGACTACACGGCTCGGTTCGGGCAACAACATTACAGAAATTTTTAATTTTCAGCTTTGAACTCGCGGCGCGCGTACCCTGTTTCCACCCTCCGCCATATCTGAAGCGGCAGAAATTTCATTCTGGGGCAGGGGATATTGTGTTTACTCGATGCCCTGCCTCCAATTCATTTATTTCGGAAGGGCGTTTGAGGCACCCCCCCCCCCCTCCCCATCCCCTCGCTCACTGATCGACTGACAAACCGAGTGCCTAACGTTTCCGCAGACGATACGGTCGCTGGTGATTGGTCGGTCTGGCCCACAGTTCTGTTCTTTCCTCCCCTCCCCCCCCCCCCCAATGGCCTGGCCACAATTACGTCTTTTTGCTCCTCTCAATACCGCAGCCCAAAGAGCGTTTCCGTTAATTGGGTCGCCACTATTTGTTTATCGCTTTAATTGGTTTCTGCGGCCACTGCAAACTATCTCTCACACTAGGAAGCTCCTAGGCTGCGCAACGCCAAATAAGGTCACCACGTCTTCTTTAATATCTTGCCACGCCAACCACGATACCAATCAGAAAATCACTTACGCGCCCTATGTTTGCTTGTTTGATGACCGATAATTAATATTCTTCTAGAACCTACCGTGTTCCAGTTCCATTACAGTACTTCCAGAGCCTCTAGAATTTTCCTATTGTACACTGTGGACTAAAATTTGTATACAGATTTAAGTAACAATAAAGTGCCGATTGTTCAGTCACATATTTCGAAAGTTACAGTGTAGAAGTAATGAAGCAACGAAGTATTTGCTGGGTTACCCACGCGATCTGCACCGACACACGCAAACACAAGATATTTTTCCTGAGAGTAGTAATGGCGATAAGTGGAAAATTTGCGAAACTTGGCTCTTAAACACGTTCAAATTCTTATCTCGTACGTACATTTAACAATTAAGAAGTTCCTGCCTCGTTTATTTACTCATTGCCTTGTGCGAATGTGTTGATACACAGAGCCGTTCAACTCCACGGTGCTATGCGCCTTTATCATTGTTCTGTAAGGTTTGCCTACTCGCTCAGTTTGATAAGAATCTAAAAGCTATGGACACATGTGGACTGGGCTCCGTTCAGGTATTGCTCCGCAAATCAAGCCGTACACCTTCCCATAGCAGGAATGAACCTAATCTCATCCCTATGGACACTCTTACCTGGCACTGAAAGCACAGGAAATTGTTCAGGAAAATGTCAGGTGCTAGCTTATCGGCTGAGTGTTACATCATTAAATTGTAGGAGTGGTACTGCGGACGACGAAGTCGATGGAAAGTGCCAACAACATTAAAAAGATGATTGTGTCGGTGACGCAAACTACGGGAAGCGATGTGGAATGCGATGGGTTTAAGAACATATCTACCTCTAAGGCCAAGAAACATAAAAAAATTTCGTTCACAATATACATAATAATGATACAAGGGGCAGTAGTTGAGCACTTTTTGTAATATTAAGAACCAGTAAATGCCCTTCTCCGAAATTGTTTAATAAATTAAAGACTTCTGTATCAGATATTATATCTCCTGAACGCTCTGTCGTGCAATGATATAATTTTTCTGTTACATTTAGTGGTATGTGTCGATACTGTCTACAATACGAGTTATGAATGAAGATGGTAGTAATGCAATAATAAATTAAAACATTTCTAATACTGATGTTTTACTGCATGAACAGAGAAAATATAGTAAGTGATAAAGATTCTTTCCTTTCATCATTTTGTATAGGGGAGGGGTGGAGTGTCAGCGCGAAATCTTTTGAAGAGGTTTGAAATGGTGTGTAATGTTTGTTGGAAGCCACTAAGTGCTCCCATTCCCAAGTACTGGATGAATAAAGTCTGGATATTCGCATACCTTCAGTTACGGTGCCTCAGGATAAACATACAGCCGTTCTGAAGCAAATTCTTGTCCAGCCGCTATTGCTCAGCTCACGAATTGCTAATCTTGTTTTACATTTTTTTAATTAGAAATTTTTCATCATTAGACAATAGGTAAAAGAGTCCGATACTTAATTATTCACTCCTTGTTTAATCATTTTTGTTGAAGAGGGGTGTTGATCATTCATTAATAGTGTTTTAAATTTACTCATCATATTATGACTAACTCGTAATTGGTCATATGAAACAAATTTTGTGAGAGAAAATATGAACTTTCATCCTGTAGTTGGTGGGCCGTGGCGCGGCTGGGGCCAGTGTTCTCGCATTTAGAATGGCATCGCTACCATCAATTATAGGATTACCATCTTTGCCTTCCACGATTCAGGCCGGTGGTCAGGTGGTTAACGGAGAGAGAAAAGAGAGAGCGGAGTGGACATTCGGCGGGTGGAGGTGGCTCGTTGACGTTTACCTTGAGGCCTGTGGTACGACGCCCGTACGCTATGGGCAGGGTCAGCGAGAGATCCCGGCAGTGACTTGATGGGACCTCGAGTTTGGTATCGCGGTGGTGCACTGTTGTGTTTTGGGGCTTTTCTGCTGCGGGGGCATGTATAGGTTCTTGTTACTGGCGATTGAAATTGAGATGTGTCTATGGCGTGACGAAGGAAATGTGTGATGCTCGCCCCTGTTGCATGTGTAAACGCTTCGTCTGCCTTGTGTCTGTGCAAGAAATTATGTGAAATAAATAGCTGATACCACGGCGGCGTCTTGCTCTCACGCGTTGTTGAATATATTTCGGAATTACTGGATGCTGAAGATATCCCCCGTATGAAGCAAACGAAGCCATTGCGCCATACTAAGGTACTGCTTAAATATGTGTCAGTTCTATGTGCATTTACATGCCCTTCTTCAGTTGCAGAAGCTATATAAGTGTGTAAACAGAGCGCTATGTGGAAAGGGATGTAAAGTTGAAAACCTTCCAATAAGTGAGTACACTCGAACTCTGTATTACTAAAGGTGCCTTTCGATACCAGTACCTACGTTGGGTATTAAGTGTTACTCGGAGGTTGTCACGGTACTGTAAGTAATTAGTATACACGAAATTGTTTATTCTGATTATACTAAATTGGAGATGTAAGGTCGGTTGTGTGCCACTGCAAATTACTATTGTCTCCTTCGTTTGGCAGCCTAGCATTGCCAGTGGCTTCAATCATTATTCCTACGATATTTCGAGTTTTGTATTCGCGGGTTTGTTTAAGCTGACACTGTTGAGTTGTAAGACCTATAAACATGAAAGTCAGACCGAGTATTCTATGAGCTCGAGACGATTATTCTATTAGGTGGTACCTTAGTTTGTTATAGGTTAGAAGTATTTTACGTGTTATTAATATTCTGCTGTTTGCTTTGTCTAAAGAGGAGCTAGTTCTGTGAAGTATTCTTTTATATTTTTTTAGTGTGTTACGCGTTGTGCATTTTCATGTTAATTGTTTTTAAGAAGCTGAAAATGACTCTGAGTATGTTGCAGGTAGCTGAAACTGACGTGTTCACGGGGGTCGCGTCCTGACGGGGTTGGTAGTGGCCTTTTTTACCACGGCATATCCGGCTATCCTCCTTCAGTACATTTGTCCCGTTTATATCGTTACTACGTTTGTGGAGTGGAATTAGGGCTTACTGTAATCATCTTATACGTTGAAGTTAAGTATGTCCCTTGCCAGGGCGCGAACTTTCATGGATATAGTCGGATTCTCATCTGTAAAGATTGATAGTGTTATTCATTTGTTCTAGTGACATGTATGATTATTTATCTTGTTATATTTAATGTCGGTAAAATGTAAGTGTTAGCGAGGTCCGAATTGGAACGTTGTATTCTCCTCTTGTGGAAACAAATTTAAGTGATTTTATTCCATTTTTAAGTAGCCTTTAGATGCGTACATTTTGCCTCCATGTTTGGTGTATTTATGGCTTCCACGTTAATTAAAGTTACAATGAAGGTAAATTTGGCAACAGAGAGTTTCGTGTACTTATTAGTTGCTAAGTGGATCCTAAGTTAAGTGCAGGAGCCCTACCAGTTGGAATAAGCAATTTTTAAACAATTGTCTAGAACATGGATGGTGGTGAAAAGGCATAATATTTTAACTCCCAGCTGCAGAATAATTTTTTTCTTGCTTAAAGGTGTATTAATCAGTGTACAGATTCTGTAGAAAATCCTTGAATGAATGTAAACAGTCAATGTAGACGAGTTTGTTTCACATATGTACGATGTTGCAGTAAGGAGCACGATGCAATGCTCTTTCGGAAATGCATGCAGTAACGTATCTATCAGCCGACACCTTGCAGTTACTTCCAACTAAAATGGCCGTTCGTTTCTCATACGTACGATATTACAGCGCCCGTGTTGTTAAGAAGAGCAATACAAAGTTCTTTCGCACATGCAACCAGTATTGTATTTATCGTCGATACCTAGCAGCGGCTTTCAATTAAAATAGCTATCCCAGTATATAACTACATAATGTGTGTTCGAGTAAAGGTTATCTCGCAGGAATGACGACATATGGAAGTTTTGAGCTGGCTGTAAGTCGTGCATGGGTAAAGGAAACCTTTAAGGTGACCGCTCGTGTAAATAGGGTATTTCGGTTTAGTGTGCTGGCTGGCACACACTTTCATCGTCGTCATTCCCGGATACAGGCGATGGCCGTTAGTATTCGCAACTGCGAACATATTTCAAGTGTTTCTCATATATATTTGACGACAATGAAAGTGGACCATATGTCATGACTTAATATTGTACGTGTGCAATTTCTACCATGATTTGTTGCCAGAAGTGAACAGGTTTTAAATTTTTGTGTCGCAGCAACTTGATCGCCAAGACAGTGGTGAAGAAAAATGCTCACTTAATCGCTCCATGCTCACTCAATCTTTAATTCCTTACTCATGAGTTAATTAAATAACCATGTTTGCAAGTATATTTTAAATATACTCCATCTCAGCCAGAGAATGACGCAGTACCATTGGCTTGGGCACCAACTTAACTTCTTTTAATCTTAAGGGAGATTCAGAGGTCTTGTTTTATCCTCGTAACAGCAGCAGGTAGTGGCAGTCACTGCTTTGGCTCCCCTTCCGCTAAGGAGTTTCGACGCGCTAGGACACGAAGTGGAAGCAGCACTGTTATCCTGGACTAGTGATGGACTAATTTCAGTTATCGCAGTTAACTTATTTTTCGGTAACAATTATTCATAACGGCTCTAAAGGCTGTGACAACTAAGTTATTCTTACTAGCAAACGTCGCACCAGTAACCCACTGCATATGGTCAAGTTACTGCGGATGCGGTTCTTTATCAGTCAAGCAGTCACAGAACTTGTAGCAGTTCCTGCGGGTATTAGTACACGGCAGTAATATCTGTTGAATTATGCCATACTGTTAAACTGAGCTGGCTGCGTAGTTATACGTACACGTAGCAATCATGAACTGACTAGGTTTCCAGAACCTGACAGTTAATGATTTTCAGAGGTTCTCTGTGTTTTATCAAAGATGAGAATCGTGGCCTATTTTGAAATGTTATCTTAGGAGCTTTAGAAGATTAGTTTCAAAAGTACGAAGCTTGAAAAATTTTATTGCGCTACTAAGAAGTGAAAATTCAATAAGAACATTTTCAGGTATGTTTAATAGGTTGTGTAGGCATAGTTCAACGCTTAATTTCTGTTGTTTGGCACGGTCAAATGAAAATGAGAATAAATGGTAACCAGATAGTAGAGTCCTTTATTCATGTGTACCATTTATGTTTGCGAAAAACTAAGACAATGGTGATAAAGGTTTGAATAAGGTTTTAAAAACTAAGCACGATCGAAAAGTATCCTTGTAGTGCGTTCAACAAATGAAACAGAAATAGAGCCCAGTTCACCAGTATTCCGTTTACCAGTTACTTAGAGTATTCCTATATCTTCGGAAATAACCAGTTATTACGTCAATTAATTCCTTGGAAGTCTGGTATCACAAGGCCAGTGTGAATTGTCCATGGCCAGATGCAGTGATGCTGAATCAGAAGGGCATTCATCACTACACATATGGTGACCATTAGGAGTTACTCACCAGTTATTTTCATGATAGTACGAACATCACATGGACAGTATATTCATTATTCGTGGCAAGAGAGTGTGAGTTCCTGAATTAATTGCCTGATACTGATAACCGGTTATTTTACAAACAGTGATTACTCAGTAACCGGTTATTTATTCCAGTTAAGATATTTTTTCCCACTTCCATCCTGGACCCGGTGAGTAACGCAAGCCTTGGAATACTTTTTTATGTGCTGTTCAACAGAGCTGTTGTGATTCGGAATCAGTGTCATTTTCTCCAGTAATTATACTCAACTGTTTCGCAATGAATTGCAGATACGTTGAACTGATTATTTTGACTAATTTTGGAGTACATTTCGTGAAAGAGTGCGATTCTGAATTTGCTTTGTCAGTGATGCTGCAGTTAGAATTCTGCACTATGTACTAGTTTATTTGGCACTGTGAGTAGTAATCCTGCTGTTAACATAACTCTATTTATCAGGTGATTGCACCAACTGAGTTACGTAGCATTTAATCCATATATCGATGAGATTTCTTTCCAGAAGTTATTACCACCAGGTCCTAGCCACCGCTTGTTTTTGGAATATGTCTTCAACCGTTTTAGTTGAAAAACGTACTTGCTTGTTCACTAGGCTCCTTGACGCATTATGAACAGTTTGAACTAGTAAATTCTAATAATCTAATGGTCCAAACTTTATAAGTGGCACATGCATATTTTTTTTAGATTTAATGCATATTCATTTTAATTAAGATTGTTGTGGTTGGCAGGAGAGCCAACACCGTGTTACTAGAGGAGGCCGAAAAGCACGCGTTTTAGCTCACGCAGGCTGGCATGAGGTCTGGAACAGGACAAGGAAATTAGAATTTAGAAAAACGGACGTAGCTGGTGGAATACTTAACTTTAATCCATTAATGATGAACGTCGGTCTTGACGGTACAGGATTCACAATATCAATAGCAACCGATAATGGCGCCGTGCTAGGTCGTAGCAAATGACGTAGCTGAAGGCTGTGCTAAACCATCACCTCGGCAAATGAGAGCGTATTTTGTCAGTGAACCATCGCTACCGAAGTCGGTTGTACAACTGGGGCGAATGCTAGGAAGTCTCTCTAGACCTGCCGTGTGGCGGCGCTCGGTCTGCAATCACTGATAGTGGCGATACGCGGGTCCGACGTATACTAACGGACCGCGGCCGATTTTAAGGCTACCACCTAGCAAGTGTGGTGTCTGGCGGTGACACCACAAAGATACGTACGCTGATCATTACACTCAGAGTCCAAGGATACCGCACAAGACTATGTAGGTCAAATACTTTAGATTTTGTAAACTTTCGAATGACAGATTTTTGGCGCGGATCCGCTGTGTGACCCATTGTCACTTCCCGGCGGTATCAGCAGCGTGACCGAAGTAGACGTAAGCGTTGTTGGTGACTGTGCTGACGCAAAGTAAATATCAATGTCCATTCGTGCAACAAATTAATCAGTAATTATGAATAAATGCCAAACATATAAGGTACCCGTTATCTTGTGCTTAGTAACGGAAACATGATACAGTCACGAGGGTATCCACAGAGCACAAGTTAATTCTCTATGAGTCTCCTCAAGCCATGGTTTGTATTAATAAAACAGCAAAAATTGACTTCCTTTTACCTCCATTCCCCCCCCCCCCCCCCCCCCATAATCACGACCACCAGCAATGTGATGGCTGGCTGCTTTAGAAAAAAGTACTAGTAGAATTTTCCTCGACGGTCTAGAGTACAATGTTAATTAGACATTCTTTGATATGGTATTAGTCTCTTGTTAAGAAGGGGTAAATTGGAACTGAATAAAATATATATATATATATATATATATATATATATATATATATATATATATTAAAAGTCTTACTATAATTCATACGTCTACCGACTGCACCGCCTATTCCCATTGAGCACCACTTATAACGTATCTAAAGCTGTCTTATTCACATAACATATGAGCATTTTGAACTCTAACAGGTACGAGAGTAGTCTAGGCCCTTCCACAATTCTAAAATCAACATTTTTACACCGCACACGACACTGCGTTGGAAGATCACGAGCGCGCTGATTAAGTAAGATACTTCCATTCAAAAGCCTAATCCACTGCGCGACAGGATCTATCTCGTGGGCCGCTGGTTGCTCACCAGTGCTGTAAGTATAGAAGAGTTGGTCGTCGCTGCAAGCAGTTGTCACTGAGATTGATAGCATGGAAATCCCACGGTTTAGACAGAAAGAAGCAGGGCAACTCTTCAAGAAGAATTGGAGTTAGCTGCATCGCTAACGAGCTTCATATCTCGATACGGATAATTTTAAAACTGGGACAGCCACAGCTAAAGCAGTCGTACATAGCTGAATGACAATTTATGCAGTACAACAGCTGTTTAAATAGAAGTGTTAAACCTATTAAAACATAAAACTGATAGTGTGCCATACCTGTATTTGTTTAAGTCGTTTAAAGGCCCACACAACCGGTTTCACAACTTTTAAGCTGTATGTTTTGGTCTACATAAATGCTATGTCATATCGTACAGGGAGTTGCAGAAAGCAGCAGAATAACAGTTGGCGTGGCTACCCAAGGTTCTCAGACTTCCTCAAATGATGACGGTTTTCATTAATTAAGGAGGGCTCTGAACTTTTCTTAGCCACGCCAATTGCTACTCTGCGACTTTCTGTAACTGCTTATGTCGACTGAAGTAGCATTTATGTACACCATAACATGCAGCTTAAGAGTTGCGAAACCAGTTGTGTGGGTGTGTAACCGACTTAAATAAATACTACTACGCGAACTATTGGAGTTTTCATTCAGTTGTGTTTTTAATACTTGTAATACTCGTATTTAAAAACCTGTTATATTATGTGAATTATCGATCAATAATTTCCACAATTCCCACATTCTAAATCTCATTAACATAATCAAAAAATTATGAATCTGAACCCTTACTTGTTAAATTTTGTAGATCAAGAATTGTAAAATTCTTTGTCTCGGACGGACAGTGTTTTTGTTATTAAGTGAACGGTTACAATGTCGTATGCACAGAAGAGTCGAAAAGAAAATTACTTGTTAGATGACGATTAGTTTGGCTTTCGGAAAAGCAATCGCAAGAGACGATATTCTGATATTCCACCTGATAATAGAAGCAACACCAAAGAAAAATCAAGACACGGCCATACGATCTGTCGACCTGCAGAAATCGTTCGGCAGTGTATTATTGTGCCAGACGACTGAAATCGTGAGAAAAGTGGTAAACTATAGAGAAAGACGGGTGATATACAGTATGTACAAGAACCAAGAGGAAACAATAAAATCAGAAGACCAAGAACGAAGTGCTCGAGTTATGAAGGTTGCTAGACAGGGATGTAGTGCTTCATTGCTCCAGTGAAATCCACAAATCGAAGAGGATATGACGAAAATAAAAGGAAGGTTCTGAAGTGGGATTAAAGTTCGGGATGAATGGATATCAATGTCAAGGTTCGGTGCTGACATTGCTGTTGTCAGTGGAAGTGAAGAACTGCAAGAGTTGCTGAATTGAATCAACCGTCTTATTGTATAGACTTTGGATAGAGAATAAAACAAAAATGACGAAAATTATGAGGAGTAGCACATCGTGTAATGAATTGCAGCTGCCTTTATATAGGTATAACTATAAGATATGCCTGTTACAAAATTGGTGATCTCGGATCGAAGCTAAAAACTGTAGCCTTCGAAACCAAATAACGCATGTGGGTCGAAGCCAGGAGAGCACAAGAAGCAGACTAGAAAATTCAAAGAAGACATTCCTGGCCAAAAGATATCTGCTAACTTCCTGAGAATGTGTGTTTGGGGCACAAAATTGTATGCTAATGAATAATGGAATGTGTGAAATGCAGACGAGAAGAGAATCGGAGCGCCTGCGATGTGGCGCTATAGAAGGATGAACATTAAGTATGAAAAGATCTAACAATGCGGGATTCCGGAATTGGTAAGTCAGTGAGCTCACTTTCACAGAAAAATTTCACTAATCTGTTAATTTAAGAATCACATTTGACTGCAAAATACGTGGGAGGATGTGTGACGCATCACCATTTGAACAACGCCTCTGATATTGAAATTTCAGTTTTGAGTAAAGACAGACTGTCTACCTCCCAGTATTCTCCAGACTGAGTTACTACTCTCGATGGTTACAATAGCATTCATTGTTATTGTAAGACGCGACCATGGTAGTGTAAGGCGCTCAAACCCACTCCTGTTTCCGTAGAGTCACCAACTGGTGGAACAGGAGGAGGACTTTCGGAAGACCCACGGAGAAGCCTTCACGTGTTTCAGAACCGTTCGGGGAGCCATAATAGGAAGTTGCTGCCATCATTATGGGAACTCTGCGGGCGCTTCCGACGGAAAGTTCGCTCTCAGATAATCGGCGTCGCAACTTGAGACTCTGCTGCACGCGTGTTTGTTTGGAGTGTTGCAGGTGCGAGCGGCGACGTATTCTTGGGAGGGCGCTCTCGGTCCTTTATCTCGCCTCTCCTCTGCCTGCCGGAACGGCAAACAGTGAGAGCGGAGTTACGCGAAATTTTACGACGTGCGGAGTAAATCTCAGTTCTTACAGGAAAGTGGGTGGAGCGAATGTAGCCGATGCCAATTTTCGGTCACTTCGCGGCACCTGCTTTAAGTTCGACGAGCAATGTTATATATTCAGGAATATAAATTTCGCGGTTATGGAACGTGATAAATCGTCCAAATATACAGGTTGAAAGTTTACGTGCATCGCACGAATTCCTGTAAACTTCACGTTGTGTAATGAACAGCAGCTGCCTTTAAGTGGGTATAACTGTAAGATTTTCCTGTTACAAATGAAAATGGCACGACATTGTCTGATTAAAAGAATAGTGGTGAATATCTTGAGCACAGAATTTATTATTTAGGTGTAATAGGTGAGAGTGCTGTATCCTAACTCTTCTAACCCTGTAATAGACGTATAATATATTTTCTTGTTTTATTTTGAAATGATAGAATTCATTTTGTGATAATCAGTCAGCCCATTGTAGGGGGGTAAGTATGTATTGTCAACGAAGAGGCAGTTGTGACGTTGCGGTTGCTAGTGGAAGCTAGAATTACGATAAATGAAGACACTTCAGAGGACAAATAACCTCATAGCTTAGGCAACTGGCAACCACAGTTAAAGAAACTCTTATATAATGTAAATGACAATAATACAGTTTAGAATCAGAGATGAGGTTTATATTGAAACTGAGCGAAAATCCAAATCCGCAGTAGCTGTTTAGTGAGTTTTCACTGTATGACGACCGGTTTCATACCCTGGAGGTATATCTCAAGGTCGTATGAAACTAACAAATCATGTGCCACGAACCCCATTGTACAAGGCCCCGTTAAGACATGTCATCCTAGTTGAAATCTTCGACGAAACGGCAGAGTGGCATCTGATCAGAACCACGATTTATTAGTGATCATGCATAGTTGTGACCGAATGCCCATTTGCCGTTTCATTCAAGGTTTTACAGAGGTGTGACATGTTTTTAAGCGTGCCTGTATCATTACAATTCGTGGCAGACGAAGTATTAGTTTTATATGACCTGACGATGTACCTCTAGGGTATGAAATCGGTCGTCATACAGTCATACAGTGAAAACATAAGGAACAGCTATTCCCCATTTGGACTTACACTCACTTTTAATATAGACAATTTTAATAGCTATTTTTTAAAATTGTTTGATTGTCCTTCACATAACGTAAATTAATCGGATTGGTCGACCTGGACAAAGAGTTCGAAAACGAAAAATGCTACAACTTGTTCGAAAATTTGAGAAAAATGGAGGTAACACGTAATATGTACATGTACCAGAACGGAAAATCATGACTGGAAGACCAAAAACGATTTGCTCCCATTCAAAAGTGTGTAAGACAGGGATAGGCTTACACCCCGACTGTTCAGTCTATACATCCATAAGCAATGGCGGAAACAATAGAGAAATTAAAGACGGAGATTAAAATTCTGGGTGAGAGACATCAATGAAAAGTATGGCTGATGACATTTCTATCCTCAAAGTGAAGAAGAATTTCAGGATCTGCTGACTGGAATGAACAGTCTAATGTGTACGAAATATGGATTCAGATTAAATCACAGAAGTAATGAGAAGTAGTAGAAATGATAAAAGCAAGAAATTTAAATCAGAGTGGGGCATCACGAAGCAGGCGAAGTTAAGGTATTCTGCTACCTAGGGTTCAAAATAATCCATGATGTATGGAATAAGAAAGAGATCAGAAACAGACTAGCACAGGCGAGAAGGGAATTTCTGGCCAAGATCTACTAATATCAAACATAGGCCTTAATTTGAGGAAGCATTTTCTGAGAATGTAGGTTTGCAGCACAGCACTGTATGGTACTGAAACATGGAATATGGGAAAGCCGGAACAGAACAGAAACGGAGATTTCTTGCTACAGAAGGATGTTGAAAATTACGTGGTCTTATAAGGTAAGGAACTAGAAGGTTCGCCGGAGAATCGGCGAGGAAAGGAATGTATGGATAAACACTGAAAGGAGTAGAAACAGCATGACAGGACATCAAGAAGTAAATTCTTTAGTATTACAGGAAGAGAGAAATTTGAATATGTCTAGTAGACAAAAGACGACATACATGGCAAGTGCTACTGTGAGGTGTAATGGTTGACACGGAAGAGGAATTCGTGACGGGCTGCATTAAATCAGAAGACTTATGCCTAAAGTAACTGTCCACAAGGCACCAAGTGCGTGCACTTGTACCTTCCTGCAATCTGTACATACGCACTTTTTGTGTTTCAGAAAATTGTCCAGAATTTTTAGCAATAATTGTCATTGATTCTACAAAACCACATACTTGAGGTTGTAGAGCGCAACGGATAATACCAGTTGGAACAGCTATATAAAAAATGTGTCGAACTGGAGAGACGAGGACGGCCTTGTGTCATTCGCAAACTGCTAAAAGTCGATTCCAGCAACTAATTTGAGCAAGTTTCGGGAAATTTTGTTACATTCATAAAGTCGAATGCTAGTCGGAAATTGCATTTTACACAGACCAAGGGAGTCGGCCGTTGTGGTATACTGGTTCTAGGCGCTTCAGTCCGGAACTGCGCTGCTGCTACCGTCGCAGGTTCAAATCCTGCCTCGGGCATGGACGTGGGTGATGTCCTCAGGTTTCTTATGTTTACGTAGTTCTAAGTCCGGGACTGATGACGTCAGATATTAAGTCCCATAGTACTTACAGCCGTTTGAACCATTCGAACAGACCATGTAAAAAGCCATAGCTTTCATATATATCTTGTTTAGTTTTAAGGTAAGGAATGAGAAGGTTCGCCGGAGAATCGACAAGGAAAGGAATGTATGAATAAACACTGACCATAAATGGAAGAAGGCGTGCAAATAATGCATTAAACCCAATAACAAGCTAAGATTTTAAGCAACTAAATGTCACAGATATCGTCATAGCTGAGCAATCGTTTCTTTTAATTTTTAATTTTATAAGTTCTTACCGTTCTTCTCTTACTTGGAGAGTGTAAGTGTGGCATTTTTACTCTCTAATGTTGTTGCAATCCCAAGGGATTTTGTCGTACTTTCCCAATTTTTATCTGATTTATGATTTTTAATTTTATGCGACATCCAAGCAGTTACGGTTGGATCGTCATTGACAGAACACCTCGCGCTCCTGCTGGTAATAAGGCGACTACACCATTCATTTGTTATATATTTTCATGAGCTTCAAACAGGAGCGACTATTTTCAGTTACCTGTGTAGTTACCAGTTTATTTTTGTAATTTTGTGCATGTTTGAGTGCTCACCGGGGACAAAAAAAAATGGCTCTGAGCACTATGGGAGTCAACTTCTGAGGTCATCAGTGCCCTAGAACTTAGAACTACTTAAACATAACTAACCTAAGGACATCACACGTATCCATGCCTGAGGCAGTATTCGAACCTGTGACCGTAGCGGTCGTGCGGCTCCAGACTGCAGCGCCTAGAACCACTCGGACACTTCGGTCAGCTGAGGACAACCTCTTATTTTAATAACAGCATAGCATACAGTACCGCCGTTGTTATCGACACTTGTATCAACATTCGTGTCATACAAGCTTTCGTTTCTTTTAGTGAGTGAACCTCAATGTCAGCTAGACTGTCAGTGAGAGAGAACTTCTAGATCCTGATGCTAATAAGCCGAGTACTCCGTTAGTTTGTTACATATGTTTACGAGCTTCAAACTGGAGCGACTTCAGTAATATGAGCTGAGTTGGTGACCCTTTGCTCACAGCTCCAGGCTGCATTGGCTTCCGTCACACAGCTTGAGGCTGCCACCAAGGGTCATAATGTCGGGGTCAGATGCGGGGTTGCAAGGGACTTCCACGACATCCCACGTGTCCTCCAATTAGTCAACTGCTGTGGCCACCCTGGGTACTGCCTGCACTGAAGTTGGCCCCTCACCTGCAGTCGAGTGGGAGATCATTAAAAAGTCTGGCAGGTAGCGAAAAACTTTCGAAGGGGCCCATCGTAGGGCCTCCCTAGTTCGTTTGACGAACAGGTTTCGGGTGTTATCTGTCCCTGAAGATGTCTGTAAGCAGGATGCAGTTGTCCATCCTGTTCCAGAGGAAGCTTCTCAGCTTGTGAGGTCTGGGCATTCACAGAGATAAGGGTTTGCTGATAGCTGGGGGCTCCAAAATTAGGCGCTTATTGGAGCCCCATACAAACATGGCTCCCAAGAAGGGGAAGGGAGCCAGTGTGCACTCTGTGTGCATTCTGGGGGAGAGAGGGGGGGGGCGACATTCCAGATGTGGAAAGGGTGCTTCTGGATGCCATGAAGAGTACAGGGTGCATTCAACTGCAGGTAGTGGCTCATGTCGGTACCAATGACGGATGTCGTTTTGGGTGGGAGGAGATTCTCTATGGTTTCGGGCGGCTAGCAAAACTGGTAAAGACTGCCACTCTTGCTTGGAAAATTAAGACGGAGCTCACAATCAGCAGCATCATTGATAGGACCGACTGTGGTCGTTAGGTGCAGAACCAAGTGGAGGGTCTGAATCAGAGACTCACGCAGTTCTGTATCTGTTTAGGCTGCAGATTCCTTTACTTGCGCCATCGGGTGTTGGATTTCCGGGTTCCGCTTAATAGGTCAGGAGTCCACTACACAAAGGAAGCGGCTTTACGGGTAGCGGGGACTGTGTGGAAGGGACTGGGCAGTTTTTTTAGGTTAGAGATTCTCAGGGAACCACAGAAATGGCGTCCATCTAAAAGGGAGTAGGTAAAACACAGTAACGTAGTTGTAGAAACGATCAGTTTTGTAGATGTAAGTTGTCATAGTTGTGTTGGGAAAGAACCAGTGATCCATGCCCTAATTGAAAGCACTGAAGCTCAAATAATTATAGGTACAGAAAGCTCGCTAAAGCCGCAAATCAGTTTAGCCGAAATTTTTTCAAACGATCTAACAGTGGTCAGAAAGGATAAATTAAATACGGCTTGCGGTGGGGTATTTATTGCTGTCACAAGTAGCTTGCCTTAAAGTGAAATTTAAGTAGCTGTTCCTGCTAAATAGTAGGTAGATGTAATACCTGACAATCGAACTAAACTATTAATTGGATCGTTTTACCGATGCCGCGAGTCAGAAGATATAGTTCCTGAACAGTTCAAAGAAATCTTGAGTCTCATTTCAAACAGGTACCCCACTCTTATAGTTATAATCTTCAATCTGTCTTCCATATGCTGGAAAAATTATATTTCTAGGGCCAGCGGCAGACATAAAAAATCATCCGAAATTGTACTGAATGCTATCTCAGGAAATTATATTGAACAAATAGTTCATGAGACCACTCGAGGCGTAAATGGTTGTGAAAACATACTTGATCTCTTAGCAACAAATAATTCTGGACGAATAGGGAATATCATACCGGATACAGAGATTACCGACCACAATGCAGTTGCTGCTAAGCTGAATACTGTAGCACCTACAACCATCAAAAAGAAACGTAAAGTACATGGATTTAAAGAACCTGATAAAAATGCTCTTAACACCTTTTTAAGAGACAGTCTCCACTCCTTCCGATGTGATCATGTGAACGTAGAAAAGATGTGGAACGATTTCCAGGAGATAGTATCGACGGAAATTGAGAGATATATAACACATAAATTAATAAGAGATTGTAATGATCCCCCATGGTACATAAAACGGGTCAGATCCCTGTTGCAGAAGTAAGGAAAAAAACATGTCAAATTTAAATGAATGCTAAATTCCTAAGATTGGCTTTTACAGAAGCTCGAAACAAAGCACGTGCGTCAATGCCAGATGCTTTTAATAATTTTCACAACAAACTGTGTCTCGGAATCTGGCCAAAAATCCAAAGAGATTCTGGTCATACACAAAGCACACCAGTGGCAAGACGCAATCAATACCTCCACTGCACAATATCAAAGATGAAGTCACTGATGACAGTGCCACTAAAGCATAGTTATTAAACACGGTTTTCCGAAACACCTTCGCCAAAGAAGACGCAGTAATCATTCCTGAATTCCAACAAAGTACAACTGCCAAGATGAGAAACATGGAAGTTGATACTCTCTGTTAGCAAAGCACTTAAATCACTTAAAGAAGAACAGGTCTCCAGTCCATATTTTATACCACTCAGGTTCCTTTCACAGTATTCTGAAACAATAGCCCAATATTTATTAATTATGTACAATCCCTCTCTCACAGAAAGATCCGTACGTAAAGACTGCAAAACTGCTCAAGTCACACAAACACCTAAAGGAGTAATCCGCTGAATTACAGGCCCATATCACTAACGTCGATTTGCAGTTCGGATTTAGAACATATACTGTGTTCGAACATTATGGATTACCTCGAACAAAACGATTTGTTGACACATAGTCAGCAAGGATTCAGAAAATATCGTTGTTGTGAAACAAAACTGGCTCTTTATACTCACGAAGTAATGGGTGCTATTAACAGGGGATGCCAAATTCACCCCATATTTTTAGATTTCCAAAAGAATTTCGACACCTCACAAGCGTCTTCTAAGCAAACTGCGTACCTATGGGATATCAAAAATTCAAATGGCTCTGAGCACTATGCGACTTAACTGCTGAGGTCATCAGTCGCCTAGAACTTAGAACTAATTAAACCTAACTAACCTAAGGACATCACACACGTCCACGCCCGAGGCAGGATTCGAACCTGCGACCGTAGCGGTCACGCGGTTCCAAACTGAAGCGCCTAAAACCGCACGGCCACACCGGCTGGCTATGGGATATCACCTCAGTTGCGACTGGATTCGTGATTTCCTGTCAGATGGGTCACAGTTCATAGTAATAGATGGAAATTCATCCAGTAAAACAAAAGTATTATCTTGCGTTCCCAAAGGAAGTCATAGGCCCTCAATTCTTCCTGATGTATATAACGACATAGGAGACAATCTGAGTAGCCCCCTTAGATTGTTTACAAATGATGCTGTCATTTACCATATTGTAAAGTCATCAGATGACCAAAACAAATTGCAAAATAATTTAAATAAGATATCTCTATGGTGCGAAAAGTCGCAATTGACCATAAATAAAGAGAAGTGTGAAGTTATTCACATGAATATTAAATGAAATCCGCTAAATTTCGATTAAGCATTAAGTCACACTGATCTGAAGGCTATTAATTCAACTAAATTCTTAGTGATTAACTAGTACGAAATTACTTTGAATAAAGTGATATCTGGTAAGAAGACACTCTTAGTAGACTTCGCTCTAAAATTCAAAATATACTGATCATTAAAGTTTCTATTTCTTCTATCGACCGAATACTGACGTCTGCTACATTTACGACTATGCGAGATTTCAGACTGAAGTCTAGTACGGTTTATATTAATTATAACAATCACAACGAAAATTCTTTCCCTGCTCTCCAACCAGTCGATCAAAATTCATTTCAAACTGCATTACCGACAACTGATAATAAGATAACGGCGCTTCATTGTAAACTAAAATTTCTGAGAAAGTGCTTCAGAACATGTAGGAGTATAAAGTAGTATTGTTGACGAGTGTGAGGGAATACATTTTGTAGACAATGATTAGTCATTTTCTTTAAGTCAGTCAGTGGAAATCCTCACTGTCAGTATTTTCACCCACATTTGTTAAAAGGTATATCCTTATGCCTTGCATTTGAGAGATTATAAGCACTTTTCGCACTTCCTATGCTGAAACAAAATTTATGAATGATCGATCAGTATCGCCAACAACGTGCTTTCAGTCGACAAATGGACGGTTGTGTTTCCGAGACTCTATATGTAACTGATAAAGTGAGGTTCAGTCTTAGACTGACTAGATATTGTTCCCTTACCTAGATATTGTTCCCTTACCAAGTGGATTAAAGTAATTTACTTCGGTTCCTTTTTTAATCTCAGTAGAAATGGTTCAAATGGTTCTGAGCACTATGGGACTTAACATCTGAGATCATCAGTTACCTAGAACTTAGATCTACTTAAACCTAACTAACCTAAGGACATCACACACACCCATGTCCAAGGCAGCATTCGAACCTGCGACCGTAGCGGTCGCGCGGTTCCAGACTGAAGCGTCTAGAACCGCTCGACCACACCGGCCGGCCAATCTGAGTAGAGAGTCAATGTTTGCATATATGATCAATAATGCAGTTTTACACTTTTCAGAAATGTGTAACACAGTTTCCAAATCTAGCGCAAGACGTACACTTATATCAAAAAGCAGATACATATCAATTGGAATACAAAACATGTGACTTGTGGTATATGGAAAGAAGTGGTAGAATGTTAGACATCAGGCACAAATAATGTATGACATACTGGAAGTATGGGCAAAAATCACTCCATATTTGCAGAACATATCACAGATTATTACAAGCTAACCTCTGGAAAATAAAATATTAAAAAGTCAGAATAAATAAGTCACCTTTGAACCGTGCAAGAAATTATCATATACAAGTGTAAGTAGGCAGTTTATGTTTTCTTTATGTAAGTAGGCTGTTTATGTTTTCTTATTGGCAACATTACGTAGCGCTCTATATGAAAATCACTGGCTGTGCTGTGTGCAGTCTGTGGCTAGTTTGCATTGTTGTCTGCCATTGTAGTGTTGGGCAGCGGCAGCTGGATGTGAACAGCGCATAGCGTTGCGCAGTTGGAGGTGAGCCGCCAGCAGTGGTGGATGTGGGGAGAGAGATGATGGAGTTTTGTAATTTGTCATGAACTGCTATATATATATTATGACTATTAAGGTAAATACATTGTTTGTTCTCTATTAATATCTTTCATTTGCTAACTATCCCTATCAGTAGTTAGTGACTTCCGTAGTTTGAATCTTTTATTTAGCTGGCAGTAGTGGCGCTCGCTGTATTGCAGTAGTTAGACTAATGAAGATTTTTGTGAGGTAAGTGATTTCTGAAAGGTATAGTTTAATGTTACTCAGGGCCATTCTTTTGCAGGGATCTTTGATAGTCAGATTGCGTTGCGCTAAAAATATTGTGTGTCAGTTTAAGCATAGTCTTGTATAAATTGTTCTAAGGGGACGTTTCATATGGCGACCCTGCCAGGATACCTCACTGGAATCTTCTGATTATTTTTTTTTGTAGTTTGTGTAATTAGTGTAGATTTTGTTTATTGCTAGCGCGTAATTGTAGAGTGAATCTCCTTTGTAGTTGCAGCCTTTCATTGTTGTACAGTAAAACAGTTGTGGCATGCATGTAGATTTGCACCAAGTATTGCACAGTTGCAATTAACTAGATATTATTTTCAGTACTATGTTAATGTGTTCTCTTATTTTTGCTCTTCAAATTGTGCTTTTCTGTGTTATCGTGTGAAATATTGTGACAATAATGCCGTGTGACAAACGTAACACTAGGCTTCAAAGTAAACTGAGAAATAATAGTGACGACGAGCGTAGCTTATCAGCACCACTGGGTAGTGAATTAACAGACATTCAAAGTAGTAATTTGGTAATTGTGCATAGGGAGATGGAGCGGGCGGCAAATAATGGTGTAGACAGTCAAACAGGTAATGAACAGGGAAGCATTATCGATCGATCGGTCGGCAACAGCTCGCCTCAGGAATCCGAAATGACAGAACACAATATTGCTAATACTGTAGACTTAGGTTTTGGGTCCTCACTGTTTTCTCAAATGAGTCAAGACACGTTTTTTGCTTGTCAAAATGTGAATGCTGCCGGTGAAAACGCACTGCCAAAAAGCATAGAGAAACAGATTCCAGACACGAATACATTATTATTGCAATTAATGCAAAAAATGGAACAAAATCAGAAACAAACACAGCAACAGTTAGACACAATGGAACAAAATCTTCAAAAGTTAGACACAATGGAACATCAGAGACAAACACAGCAACAATTAGACGCAATGGAACAAAATCTTCACAAACACGTGAAGATTTAACTACTGAGTTACATAAAATAGAATCGAAATATCAAAAAGCCTGTAATGACGTAAAAACACAAATTTGTGAGCATTTCCAACCTATTGTTTCGCGTCATGAAAATGCATTACAGATTCTCGAAGCAGCCATAAAAGAACTGCAAACTATTGTTCATGAAACTCATGAGACCTTGCAAGCTAAAATGGACTCAGTTGCATCTACCGATTCGGTTACGCAACTTGCAAAAACTCAGGGAAACTTAAAGGACACAGTAGATACTCTGAAAATTGGTTCAGAAAGACACATGGAGGAAATTAGTTCATTATCATTTCGGATCAGGTCACTAACTTATCTACGAAGGTAGATGATAATCTGAATGACACAAAACCGGTAGTCTTTAATGACACAGAAGAGTGCGATCAAATTAGGAAACTGAAACAAAATCTGAAAAAAATTAATACGCAACACCAAACAGAAATCCGGGAAGTACAAGATCAGCTGACACAGGTAATAGAAGAATTACGTATTTCAGAGGACACTCGCGCTCCAATACGGGAAGAGGGACATAGAAATACGGAACAGCCACAAAATAATAACACAGGGCATTTCGGAAGTTACGAAAGAAATTGGCAATGTGCACCGAATTTTGAGATGGAACCGCCGACACAACGTAACAATGACCGACATGCGACTCGCCGACATGATGATTTTGACTATAAGCTGTTCATTAGTACACGTAAATTCAAAACGTTTAAGAATTCTGCCAACGAAATTCATCCACAAGCATGGCTCCATCAATTCTCTCATTGTTTTCCTCCCAACTGGTCATTAGAGCACAGATTAGAATTTACGTGTGGCTATTTAGAGAATGAACCAGCTGTAAGAATGCGATTGGTCATTCACGATTGCCACAGTGAAGGAGAATTTTACCATGCCTTCCTCTCAGCATATTGGTCTCAAGCTACACAAGACCGAGTAAAACATAGCATCATAATGATGAAACATTTCGAACAATCTGAATTTTCCAGTCTTGTGAAATATTTTGAAGACATGTTGCACAAGTATCAGTACCTGTCAAACCCATACAGCCCCTCAGAACTCATCCGCATTTGCTTAATCAAATTACCTGAACATTTACGACATATTATTTTGGCAGGACGTTGCAAAGACGACATTGAAGCTTTTCAGGGACTCTTACAAGAATTAGAAATTGACACAGACAGTCGCAGAACGCGAAAACAGGAGTACAACAATTACAGGTGACATCTGTCACAATTCCGCGATGACAGAAATAATACACGACAAGGCTATTCTTATAACGTAAATCGTGACCAAAACAGACACCACCCGTATGACAACCGTTGGCAGAGTAGTAATAATTACAGGGAAAGATCACCTCTCCACGGTAATGACTATCACAGAGACAATCAGAGAAACAGACAATATGGGAACCAAAATATTTATTATCAAGGGAGACAGAATAACTTTAGACGCAACGGTCCAGCACGCAGTTACGACTCAGGCAGAAATTCTCCACCACGTGACAGACAAGAAAGAAACAATGTAAACTACCGACAAAACGACAGACGTGAATTTCATCAGAACTGGCGGGTTTCTAACAGAGCTGGGCCCTCTGGGCAACGTGAATTTGTAGAAGTTAGGTCTCCAAATCCCAATAACGACGCGCGCCAACAAAGAGACAATAGGCAATGACTCACACTGCTGGCAGCCACAAAACGTGCTTATGAAACTGACGACGCAGCTTCCGTAGCTAGTAATTACGTAAAAATGGAAGACATTAGGGACATCTTACTCCAGGAACACGACGTAAAACTTAACAACATTGCATATCCTGTGATTCACATTACTGTAAATGACGTAAAATTTACGGCAGTACTTGACTCTGGCAGTCCCATTTCGGTAATTAGTGAAACAGCTTTTAGCAAGTGCAACAAATCGAACGATTGCCCCACACTTCCGTTATGTAAGATTAAATTACAAGGTGCGATCTTTGGAAAAAGTGTAGATGTACACCAACAAACCAACTTAGAATTCTTTTGTCAAAGCCACAGCTTCTCTATGAACTTTCTTATTGTTCCATTATTGTCGACGGTAATTATACTGGGAGTAGACTTTTTGATTGAACACAAAGCAATCTTAAGCTTTCACGATGCTGAAATAAGTTTAGAGAAAGGAGGTAAGTCAATAGCTTTGAAATTTGAAGACTGGCTCTCAAACCATGACGAGGAAATTAATCGGCTTTAACTTCTGTCAGACAACAGTTCGGAATTTTCAACGGAACTAGACACTAACAATCACTCTGCAAGTACTGACAGGGATGATATCGACGGCATATTTGAAATTAATGAGTTAATTCAGAATAAAATTCAAACAATTGAGAATTGTAATGACACTGATAGGCAGGACCTTTTTGAGATTTTACAAGCACATTCCACAGTTTTTACTCACAAAACAGGAACAATCAAGGGATTTCAATACCAATTTCGTGTTCGTGAGCATACTAAATTTTGTGTTAGACCATACGTAATTCCAGCACATTATAGGGACCATGTTAGAACAGAAATACAATCTGTGCTTGACGAGGGCATTATTGAGCCTGTAGTAAGCTCATACAACAATCCGTTACATGTTGTTGAGAAGAAAAATGAATCGATCAGGCTTGTCTTAGATTCGAGACAAATCAATACTATCATTATTCCTGAAACAGACAGGCCGCAGACGATGGAAGAACTTCTTCAAAATTTTAATGGTGTAAAAGTGTTGTCTTCCATTGATCTCAGATCCAGCTTTTATCAGATCTAACTTCATCCAGAATGTAGAAAATACACAGCTTTTCTTTGTTTCGGCGTTTGTTATCAGTTTCGGAAACTTCCTTTTGGTTTGAACATTTCTTCAGCAGCATTCATTCGCGGGCTAAATTCCATATTACCTGAGTTCTTAAAACGTCACATCACCTTATATGTGGACGATATTCTGATAGAAGAAGCCTTATAGGAACAACAGAATCGCATCCTCAACAGCGTGTTACATATTTTTGCAGAATCTGGAATTACAGTTAACTAGGAAAAGTCTGAATTCGGTAGGTCAAAGGTGTGGTTTTTGGGACATATTATTTCTTCTGAAGGCATTCAGCCGGATCCTGAAAAGTTAGAAGCAATCAGAGCCATTCCAGTTCCATCCACAAAAAAACAAGTCCGCAGTTTTCCAGGTCTCGTAAATTTGTACCGTCGTTTTCTGAATATGCAAATTCTAGTTACACCAAAACTTTGTTCTCTCACTGGTAAAAATACTATTTGGAACTGGGACGAACAAGCACAGTTGGAATTCAATTCTTTGAAAGAAGCGTTACTTCACGCGCCAATACTAGCTCATCCAGATCTGTCACAAGATTTCTGCCTTAGCACGGATTCTTCTAAAGTCGGTCTTGGTGCCCACTTATTTCAAGAAGCCATGGAAAATGACACTACTGTTCAGAAAACCATTGCTTTTGCTAGCCGAGTGCTAACAAAATCTGAAAAAAAATTATTCCGTTATTGAATTAGAAGCTTTAGCTATCGTTTGGGCATTTAACAAATTCCGTTTCCTTCTTTCTGGTAAGCATGTAAAAGTATACAGTGATCATCGTGCATTACGATTTCTTATGTCTTCAAAATTAAATCATGACAGGTTAAAACGTTGGGCATTGTTTCTGCAAGAATTCCGCTTCCCAATAGTCTACATTCCCGGCAAGGAGAACATTGTTGCGGATGCGCTGTCACGCGCACCGGCTGGGCTTGAGAAAAGTAACACAGAAGGCAACCTCGAGAAAAATTTCAGTATTCTTTACATTCAGAAAGTCGCCTTTGAAAACATCAGCACCAAATCTTTAAAGGACATTGCTCATGAACAAGATAAAGATCCGATTTGGAAAGAATCAAGAGCAAATGGCATGAAAAGACATACACACAGATTCGGCATTATTATCTGGTTAGAAACAACATACTGTTCAAACGCTGCACTGTTGATGACAAGCTATGGGGACTTTGCATTCCCGACGATTTTGTTAATAAGCTCATTTGGTACATTCATTTCAGCTACGCACATTTTGGCCCACGAAAATGTTATCATATTCTTTGAACGACTTGTTATTTTAACAATATGGAAAAGTGAATTCGAAGAGTCTTGTCTATTTGTAAACTTTGTCAAAAGGCGAAACCATCTACTATCTCACATCGTGCTCCGTTGTTTCCTATTATTCCTTCTAAATTAAAAGAATTTCCTGCTGTTGATCTCTTGGGACCCCTTGTCAGAACATCGAATGGATTTTCGTACGTTCTAGTCGCTGTTGAACTTACTTCAAAATTTGTTTCTTTCACTCCGTTACATAAAGCCACTGGACGGTCTGTATCCAACGCCTTTGTTAAAAATTTCTTACGTGAAGTTGGCCACGTTGCTAAAGTCATTTCAGATAACGGACCGCAATTCAGATCTGCTGTTTGGTCACGATTGCTTCGGAATCATAAAATCAAACCTGTTTTTATTTCATTGTACTCACCACATTGTAACCCGTCCGAACGGATTATGAAAGAAATCAATAAGCTTTGCAGACTTTATTGTCACAGAAATCATCAGCATTGGGACAGATATTTACACTTATTTCAAAATGTGCTGAATGAAATGCCGTATGATTCCACTGCTTTACCACCTACTCTTGTACTAAAGAATGAAGAACCACCGAACAGAATCAGAGAGCTTGTACCTTTCCCGAATACACGTAAACTGCGACACAAAGACATAATTGATTTGGCTCTTAAAAATATAAAATCTGCAGCAGACAAAACGAGAAAACTACACGGTAAAGCAAATGCAAAGAAATTGTATATTGGTCAGAAAGTTCTCATTAAAGCTCATTCATTGTCACATAAGAAGAAACGTTTGAGTCACAAATTCTTTCTAGTTTTCAATGGACCTTACAGAATCCGACGTATACCACATGATAATTGCGTTGAAGTTGAAACTCTGCGTACTAGGAAGAGTAAAGGTTTACACCACATTTCACATGTAAAACCGTTTATTGAAAGATAATCTGCCTTTTAACTTTGTCTTTGCCATATAACTTTTCACTTTACATTACTAGTATGCTTTGTCAGACTTAGAATCTGTTTGCGGTGTTTCTGTTTCATATCTGCACAGTTTTTCTGTATTATTATGGAAAGTAAAACATGTTTTTGTAGTAACTTTTGTGGTATAGCTACAATGAGACAGCCTCTTTCGTAGCACAACAATACATTACAGCACACTACGTTCTTCATCACAACAATAAGCGTAATAACTAAGATATCTATACGCAAAGCATTTCACTTTTGTTTATAATGAGGTAAGTACATTGACTTCTGCAGAACTTAGCTTTCGGAGGACAATAACTACGACACTTCCACAGAGATTATCTTACAGCAAGACGCATATTTAGCGCTACAGGACACGTATTTGAGTGATTAATTTTGTACTTAAAACATTTATTTTTAAAGATTTTTGAATTACAAAGAATGTTTTCCATGATACATTTCATTCCATTGCTGTAATCTGTAACACCTGAGGGTATAATTACATTAATCCTCAGGGGGGTACACGCCTGCTTTGTGTAACATGTGTTTGGCAAGCACAAGGAGCCCTAGGTAATATGGTATTTGCTTATACAACTTTACACATCGGTACCATATTTCTCTAACACAAATTATACAGCTATCTGATCATTTAACTGAGAGAGACAAACTTTTTTATTACGTCAGTGACAGATGTTTACGTGATTACACTGTTGGATAACTTCACACTTACGAAATTGTATTTTGTCTGTGCCTTGTGAACTGTTCATATTTTTTCGGACCCACTGTGTTATTATGAGAGCTTTGAAATATATATTTGGGATGGGATCACGATTTTTAAAGTACGTTTAAGGTAGATGACACTTTTGACAGGAGCAGAGAATTTTTTTTAGGTTTTGAAATTATTGGAGGAAGCTACAACGATTTTGAGAATTGACTGAGATGTTATGATATTTTTACGACAACGATGTCTATTATGCTGTAAGATTTTGCTTCTACACATTTGCAACGCAAATTCTTGACCTGTGAAATATTTTATATGAGACTGTCACTGTAGCGGAAACTGCTGTCGTAAATATTTCCGTAAGAAAGTTGAGTGACCACCTGCACGTAATGCATTTTGGGCGCCCATCTGAGAGGTAGTCGTCTGACAAAAGAAAGCCACTAGGTGAAAAAAAAAGGGAGGCCATTATCCTCGCCATTGACATTCCTTTAGAGAAAACATTGCAAATGCGACACCCTCATTACTTGGAAGGATACTTACATCTGCACACCTGATTATGACAAGCGTCTTTCTACGAGAGTTGAGAGAATTTCTACTAACTTATGAAATGTCACATAACTACTGAATGATATTTTTATGTTTTGGTTTGCGTAAATGCTTATTTCATTTAATATCTGGTTTCCAGCTGTGTTGCAGCGTTAGTTTTATAAAATAAACTTCGATGCATTTGCTAATGTGAACACTTTCTGTCAACAGATCTATTAAATAATTATTTTATGACCCACATTCTTCGATAAAGGAGCTCTTGGAATGGAAAGAAAAATAAGAAGGGACTAATAACAGTAACTGCATACATAATTTTCTTTTCAACTACTTGGTAATATTTTTCGTAGAATAAGGTGTGGTGCACCACTTTAATTACATAGACATTAAGATGTGAATATGCATTTCCCTTGTCTGCATTGTTGTCTTTAGTGTAATGTTTGTTTTGCTTGAGCTATGTCATGTTTAGATATAAGTTGCTGCTGCTGTTTGCCAGGCATAGTGTTACTGAATTTGACGTTGTATTACGCTGTTAAGCCAGTTTTACTACCAATTTATTTTTCTTGTTTCATGCACAGTGCCTTATATTAGTTGTAGTACTGCAATTGCTTTGCCTATTTAAAATGTTTGTCCTTGATGTTTGTGTTAATTGTTTTATGCTGCTGCATTGCCTTGTCCCTTAGTTTAGCGTCTGAGCTCAGTAGATTTAAGTTACCTTAAGAGTGGGTAGACTATATAAGAAACTAACTACGATGAATTGGACGAAATGCATTAAGAAGCTATAAGAAAATAGTTTGGCCAAAAAAGTAGTGCACAGTGGAGAAAAACTATTTTTGAAAGAGGATGTGAACAGAATACAGAAAGCATGCTTGGATAGGATTTTTTGGTGGAAACAAAGGATGAAATAAGAGGAAAGATGTATGGAATGAAGTTTTGGGGTGGACTGCAGAACCAAATGTTACACTGAAAACGAACCCTGTCCTTCCCTTTTGTGTTATCCCACTATGTGTTTGTGTACGTATTTGATTTCTTCTTGTCTCTTGGTAGTTTCATAGAATTTTTTCTTCTTCTAATACTCAGCTACATGAACTATGATGAGGAATACTGTTATCCTCAAATATACTTTGCATTAATAACACGTTATTTACTTTGTAAAGATGTTTAGACATTTTTTATTCTGTTCTGTTTTAATGCTCATGTGTAAAGTTGATGTTTCAATAATCATTCTGATCTTTTATGTATTTACTTATGTGATAATTACTGTAACACTAATGTATATATCTATTTGTATTCTTTTGTACAGCTTGTACTACAAATGTTATCTGTATTGTTATGTTTTTAATGATGTATTTTGTACCTTTGTAATTGTATTCTCATGTTATAATATTGTAATTGACACCAGTTCATCAAATTAAGTAACTTGTAAGCATTCATTTCACTGCACACATTTCTGTTGGTCATAGTAATGCACAATATGTGAGAAGTTGGGACTGTTAGTGTTTACATGTGTGTTGATAATTCAGCAAGGGACTGGATAACAGCATTGCTGGTTCTAAGGACAATTCCAAAAACTTTGTGAGTGCACAAGTGGTGGTTATGGACTTGTTATATTAACTGCAAGACTCTTCAATGGTGATTGTGCACCCGCACAGTCACAACAGATGGCTGCTGGCCATCTCTACAAGGACTACAGTGGGTCTGCACCTCTGGTGGCCCACCAATACCACAATCTCTACCAGGACTACAGTGGGCCTGTCCACAATTTCTACAAGGACTGCAGTGGGTCTGCACCTCTGGTGGCCCACCAATACTCTCTACCAGGACTGCAGTGGGTCTGCTCTGTGATGACCTACCTACCAATATTCTTCAAAACTTCGACCAATACTCTCTACCAGGACTGCAGTGGGTCTGCTCTGTGATGACCTACCTACCAATATTCTTCAAAACTTCGACTGACTCTGCTGTGGGTTTGCTCTGTTGTGGGCCATTACCTGTCTGCATGTCAAGAATCAGCACTGTCTTTCCATTGGAAGGACAACACTACTTCTTCAAGACTACATGGAAATCCACTACTTCTGTATGCAATTTCTTTTACTAATGAGACTTTGTGAAAAACAAAAACTGTAATTACTATTATGATGAATGATCAGGACTATCTTTATGGACTGTGAGAAAATTTTAGCTTTTGACCAACATTGTATTAATAAGTGTGTGCATTTGATATCTTTCTTACTGTAATTATGAAAAAATTTTTCAAATCTGTATTGGCCACTGCCCAAAAAAATTGGAATGGAAAGAAAAATAAGAAGGGACTAATAACAGTGGGGAGCGTGGGGGCTATGTAAGTAGGCTGTTTATGTTTCCTTTATGTAAGTAGGCTGTTTATGTTTTCTTATTGGCAACGTTACGTAGCGCTCTATATGAAAATCACTGGCTGTGCTGTGTGCAGTCTGTGGCTAGTTTGCATTGTTGTCTGCCATTGTAGTGTTGGGCAGCGGCAGCTGGATGTGAACAGCGCGTAGCGTTGCGCAGTTGGAGGTGAGCCGCCAGCAGTGGTGGATGTGGGGAGAGAGATGACGGAGTTTTGTAATTTGTCATGAACTGCTATGTATATATTATGACTATTAAGGTAAATACATTGTTTGTTCTCTATTAATATCTTTCATTTGCTAACTATCCCTATCAGTAGTTAGTGACTTCCGTAGTTTGAATCTTTTATTTAGCTGGCAGTAGTGACGCTCGCTGTATTGCAGTAGTTAGACTAATGAAGATTTTTGTGAGGTAAGTGATTTCTGAAAGGTATAGTTTAATGTTACTCAGGGCCATTCTTTTGCAGGGATCTTTGATAGTCAGATTGCGTTGCGCTAAAAATATTGTGTGTCAGTTTAAGCATAGTCTTGCATAAATTGTTCTAAGGGGACGTTTCACAAGGAAGTAACGCGAAAAATAGAAAGTGCATGGTAAACAACTCACTGTTCGCGAAGATAAATAAAACATTGTAGTAGCACCACAAAAGACATTAAGGAAGATAATGCGCGCGTGCGTAGACATAGAAAGAGAGGTAGAGGAGAAAATAACAAAGGCAGCCAACTCTTATGTAAACAAATTAGGAAAGCGACAGCAGCTGAACGAATAGTTAGTACAGAGATCGCTCATATTTCTCGCCAGAAAAATCTTCAGTTTTTTACAGGCCAGTTGTGGTGTTTCGCAGTACTTAGCACGAGCAGTATAAACTACAAAATAAATAGATCGTGACAGTGTAATGTGTCGGTTCTATTATGAGGAAAGTGCCAAGACAACATGTAAGATGTGATGTAAGATGTGACCATATGAGAGGAAATGTGGATTTCGGCCAGAAAAGCAACTTACTGTTTTAATTTATTAACCTGAAAATTATGGCGTGAAATATTTTCTAACCTGTAACTACCGCATATAAATATAACACAGTATTATTCCATACTTATCCAAGCGAAAATGCCATAACTTAAAAGGCGACATGCATCTTGAATGTAAATAAATACATAATATATGCAAGAATACGGCATTTCAGTTTATGAAACGAATATTTACAGACTTGCTGTGAGACGTTGCCACAAAAACTATTTTGTGACGTATATTATATCATAATTGTCAATCATTATCAAACATGGCTCCAAAACATTACATACCGCCGTGTCAAATGGACATGTTAATAAAGCGAGTAAATAGTTGATAATTCTCTGCAGGAAGTGTATATCAGCTGAAGTCCATTATTTCTTGCAGCAAGGGTGTAGGGGTAAGTGAATTCGGAGTTATACGTGCTCAAACGTAGGCTACTATTATCATCACTTATCTTTTGTCGAAATTCCTTGAATCGCGTGTGATGAATAGTACCAGATGCGCACCTGACCGAGGTCACGAGTGTTATTCGATGCCAATAGCCCGGTGGATATTAGCCGAAACCTTAAGGCCCCCCCATCCTGTATTTCGTAGAGTGGAATCAAAGATTTTCTCTCGTCAAAGAGTCATTTGCCTCGTGTATCTATGGAGTTTTAAATTTTATTTGTAATATTGTAAAGACATTGATGGCTTTCCTGCCCACCTCTCTCATGTGAGTGGTTTCGGGCGTATGCCGTCATCAGAGTACTTCGTCATAAACTATGCGTTACAATCTCATATAGGTTCTTCTATCATAACATGCAGTGGCTACTGAAAACACCTATCTGTAGCCAGCTAGACGCATCATGACGACAAATTTGATATCAGTAGCTTTACGTCGACAACTGCTGGTGGCCAACGACTGAACCTTTTCGTTTATGAAATGTTGGAAACAAAGTTTTTTTCTACTTAAACTGAACATCAGGACAAAAATGCAGCGACTTTCTCTCTTTCTCTCACTAGGTCGCATGTTGTAAATGATAATAAATTAGTAAAGACGTGGGTGTAGGACAGTGGCTGCCCAGTACAGGGACACGAATGCATACCGGGGACATTCAAGTCAAGGGACTTAAACAGGAATCCTTAGGAGAAAAGCGACTTTGTCGCGTTAAGCTGATGGATAAGTTTAGAGAAACGAAGGATTGTGCTGTAACCCGGCTGCCAACATAGTATGTCAATCACACGGCTCCTGAGAACACGATGTGAGTGATTAAAGGGCTTGCGAAGGCACTTGGACTTTCATTTGTCTCTCCATCCATGCACGAATAACACAAAATAGAAATTCGCTATTACTGGTACAAATTACATTGTATCAAGGCGGTGACTTACAAAAGCATAGATTTTAAATTGTGCCGACAATTTATTTGGCTATATCAGAATTTTGAGAGATAACAGAATCCCATTTTTGATGGAGCTGATAACGATCAGTGTTCGCAGTTTATGAACGTAGTTGATACGATGGCAGCGTGAAAAACCGCATTTAACGGACGGGTTGTGCAGTACCCTCAACAAAGCAATATCCATATTAATAAGAGAATTTCTTCTATATTTACAAAACATGTATATGTATGATGAATTATTTTCCTAACTAAAGTTTTGCTTGCCGCCCACGACGTCGGAATACACTTGAAGCTCGATAACACAACAGGTATTTACTATTTAATAGTTCAAAACCCGCGAAAACAGCCAAAGGTGTAGGGCCATTTAGATAACCCATTTCCTTTTCGTATTACAGGAAGAGTATGCTACAATCCGTGCAAAGTCATTCTCTTCCATTTTCTATAATATTTATATGCCTCCCTGTAAGTTTTAGCCTTTGCTACACAGGTGTAACATATTTGGTCTATTTTGTGCTGCTTGATTGCCTGCGGTGCTATTATTTGCACATCATTTTGCGTCAACTTTGTTGTTGTACGCCATGTATTTATTTGTCCATACATAGTAATCTCCATACTTAATCTGTTAAATTTTAATTTACTTGCGTAACAAGTCTGCAGTTACAAGCACTTTGCTTCGTTGGTTTCTTTAGTTATGGCGCAATGAAAAATAGTGAAGTAGAAACGATAACGTAGTGTTACTATTGGCTAACAGAAGTCATACTTCGACGTAATGTAACTCAGTATTCACATCGCTCGGAAGCTTAAAAAGCTATAAAATATTAAACTTATGTAACAGGGTTCTTTTCTCAATTTGAACCCATCGTCTCCTCTATAAAACCTTTTTATACATGTTGCAGAATGGAAGATATAAATGGAACACGGTATTGCTGATCTACCTTCGGGTGACTGCTGCAAAGTTAATGAAAGACAAGAGCTAGATTTAAATAAGAAAGGCTATAAATAGCAATATTTTAGGTCCTCCGTACTGCAAGGCAATCAGCGTTCCTCTGTTCTTTCTCCCTAGAGAGAAGATACTACTTTGAAAGAGGCTAATGGAAAACATTGATTTCGTGTCACACGCTTCGCCGGATTTCAGCTTCGCCTCGCGAATAGCTAACGTAATGAGTCTTCGGCTTGACTACTTACATAGCCTGGAGTCATTATTCAATTTCTGGAAATCTCTCCTACGTAAAATTACCAGGCAAACTACAACTGAATGTTCACTACGCCTTGTGCAGTGATGCTAATTTATTTAATGCTACTCATTTGAGCCGTAATTACGTCGCAATGTGTGCCTCAGTTAGGTACTTTACTGGATATACTTCCAAACGATGCTTCTTGCACTTTCATGCCAATAATTAAACGTTAAAAGATTACGTCTTTATCAGGCGGTAACAATTACATTAATGTACATCGAATGGAAGAGAGGTAGTAATGGTTTATGTCTAACATATAGTGACACGCAAGGAACCACATATTTACAATACGTTGTAATAACTCCTAGACTGTATTATTTATAGACGATAAAAATCGCGCAGAAAACTTACATTATTACAATTTTCGCTAGCTATGAGAGCTCTTTGCTGCTAACAAAACAATGCTTTGTCAACTTGTTCTCTATTGGTATTGGAGCTATCATATGAAAACTATTATGTTCACACTACTCTTTGCTCTAGTCTACGTCTTTTAATGGGACTCAGCCTTTCATTTCTTCATGGAAGTTAACGACAAAGGCATCATAACACGTCACCAGTAACAGTAATGCAAAGGAATGCTCAAAGAGTGACCTGATGACGTTCAATAATAGTCACTCCGTTGGTTTTTGTTGTTTCGAATTAGAGCATGCAGTCCTCATACACCAGACTTCTGAACGTTTCCTGTTGAATGCAAATGTCGCATGATGGTAAAATAGTAATGTCAGATATATCAGTAGTCGAGACTTCCTTAAAGTGGAAAATCATTCATGCCAGAACGATCTTTGTTGAAACAAGAATATCTTTTTCTGGTGTATTTTTCCCCAAAAGCACTCGCTCCAAACACAGGTCAAATCTTTCTAGCTGCCTCCTCTACATTCACCCCTCTGTTATACCAAAGTAAATGTTGTGTTGCAGATGTTACACGTTTTTCCATTTGCGACTCAATTTTACTTCTCCTTGCCTTCTCTGGTCTCCGCCTCGGCGTTTGAGACAGTCTGTCCTCTTTCTCCCTCTCTCTTCTTTTTCCTCTTCTTCCTTCCTCCCTGTGCGTGCCTGAAGGCCGACCCACGCGTTCGCACGCGTAGCCGGTGACGGGGTAACGCGTAATTCCCCGCCCTGGGTAGATATGTAAGGCACGCGCGTACCCCCTGGTGAAGGCCAGGCCCGGGGAGGGGTGTTTGCCTGAGCTGATACCTTCTGACCATGCCGATTGGTCCCTCCGTCTGTTTCTCGGGAGGTGTGACCTGAGGTGTAAACATTCACCTAAGGCGGGAGTGCCCTCTGAGAGGGTCCCCACAAGGAGGGAGCGCGCCATCGGAGACGCTGGCAATCATGGGGGATTCCTCCGCAATGGATTTCACTCCATCTCTCTCGACTTCTGCCCAAAAACGGAAACGTGACCAGCCACCAGTGACAAAAGTACTACCGCCTGCCCCACAGTTCCTCGTCATTTCTCGATCTGAGGACGGAAAGGATTTTTCCTCTGTCAACCCTTTCGTTATCCAGAAGGGCGTAGATGCCATAGCCGGATCTGTCAAATCTTGTACCAGGTTGCGTAACGGTACCTTATTACTAGAAACTGAGAGCGCCTTTCAGGCACAAAAACTCCTTCGGGCCACACTCCTGTACACGTTCCCTGTCCGGGTGGAGGCCCACCGAACTTTGAATTCGTCTCGTGGTGTAGTCTATACTAGCTCCCTCGACGGATTGACTGATGAGGAGATTCAATCTTTCCTCGCTGAGCAGGGCGTGACGGCTGTCCATAGAGTCATGAAAAAGGTCAACAATGACCTTGAACCGACCCGGACACTTTTCTTGACCTTCGATAGTGTTAAGCTGCCATCGCGCATCAAGGCGGGCTACGAGGTTATTTCTGTTCGCCCCTATGTCCCGACACCTACGCTCTGCTACCAGTGTCAGCGTTTCAATCACACTCGACAGTCTTGTTCCAATGCGGCTAAATGTGTCACTTGTGGCAGGGATGCCCATGAGGGTGACTGTCCACCTCCGTCTCCTCGTTGTGTGAACTGTCAGGGTGACCATGCCGCATCCTCCCGCGACTGTCCTGACTATAAGGAAGAACGCTGTATCCAAGAAATTCGGGTCAAAGAGAAAGTGTCCACCTCGGCTGCTCGCAAGCTATTGGCTAGTAGCAAGCCCACGCTGCTCCCTGCGGGGAAATACAGTACTGTCCTCGCCTCTCCTCGGACTACCCGGGAGGTGGCAACCCAGACATGCGATCTGACCTTCAGCACCACGGTCCTCCGTTCAGCCAGTGCTAAGATCGCGCGGTCGACGTCTCCTCTTCCTCCCATCACCCCACAGACACCAGCCCCTTCGTCAGCTTCTGCTAAGACGAAGACCCAGAAGTCCGATGCACGGGCCTTCAAGAAGGAACCATCCCGTGCAGACTTCCTACGTACCTCTACCTCCCAGCCTTCGACCGGTACTTCCACAAAACGTCCTTCCAAGAAGGCTCATAGGAAGCACAGTTCTCCTTCTCCGCCACGGCGCATTTCTTCTCCTGCGCCACCCAGCGGTTGCCGCCCCAGGCCGTCATCCGTTTCGCCTGGCCGCACCGCTGGTAGCCGAACATCTGGCCGTTCACCGGCGGAGGAAGCTCCCCCTCCCGGCCATCCTCCCAAGATGGCCGATGAACCTATAGACCCAATGGACGATGACTGTCCGCCTACTGATAGCGGCGGCCTTCGAGGTGACCCCTTCTTTCTTCTTCCTTTTCTTACGATGGCACTTATTCACTGGAATATTCGCAGCATTCGCTCCAACCGAGAGGACTTGAAGTTGCTGCTCCGCTTGCACCGTCCGCTCGTCGTAGCCCTCCAGGAAACGAAGCTACGCCCTTGCGATCAAATTGCCTTGGCACACTACACCTGTGTGCGTTTTGACCTACCGCCTGTGGTAGGTATCCCAGCTCATGGAGGGGTTATGTTGCTGGTCCGGGATGATATTTACTACGATCCAATCACGTTGCACACCGGCCTGCAGGCAGTTGCCATCCGCATTACTCTCCCCACTTTTACGTTCTCCATTTGTACCGTTTACACTCCATCGTCATCTGCCGTTACCAGGGCAGACATGATGCAACTTATTGCTCAGCTACCTGCACCATTTTTGTTAACTTGAGACTTCAATGCCCACCATCCCCTTTAGGGTTCTCCAGCATCCTGCCCGAGGGGCTCCTTGTTAGTAGACCTTTCCAACCAGCTCAATCTTGTCTGCCTCAATACTGGCGCCCCTACTTTTCTTTCGGACACATCTCACACCTATTCCCATTTAGACTTCTCTATATGTACTCCCCAACTTGCACGCCGGTTTGAGTGGTATGCCCTATCTGATACATATTCGAGCGACCACTTCCCGTGTGTTATCCATCTCCTGCAGTATACCCCCTCTCCGTGCTCCTCTAGTTGGACCATCTCCAAGGCAGACTGGGGGCTCTTCTCTTCCAGGGCGACCTTTCAGGATCAAACCTTCACGAGCTGCGATCGTCAGGTCGCACACCTCACTGAAGTCATTCTCGCTGCTGCTGAATATTCCATCCCTCACCCTACTTCTTCTCCACGTCGCGTACCGGTCCCCTGGTGGACCGCAGCATGTAGAGACGCTTTACGTGCTCGTCGACGTGCTTTACGCACCTTTAAACGCCACTCTACAGTGGCGAATTGTATCAATTATAAACGATTACGTGCTCAGTGTCGTCGTATTATTAAAGAAAGCAAGAAAGCCAGCTGGGCTGCTTTCACAGGCACCTTCAACAGTTTTACTCCTTCTTCTGTTGTCTGGGGTAGCCTGCGCCGGCTATCTGGCACTAAGGTCCACTCACCAGTTTCTGGCTTGACGGTCGCGAATGACGTCCTTGTGGCCCCTGAGGATAATGCCTTCGGCCGCTTTTTCGCAGAGGTTTCGAGCTCCGCTCATTACCACCCTGCCTTCCTCCCCCGCAAACAGGCAGAGGAGGCTAGGTCACCTAACTTCCGCTCCTCGAATCGTGGAAGTTATAATGCCCCATTCACCATGCGGGAACTCGAAAACGCACTTGGCCGATCACGGTCCTCCGCTCCAGGGCCTGATTCTATTCATATTCAGATGCTGAAGAACCTTTCTCCTGCGGGTAAAGGTTTTCTTCTTCGTACATACAATCGCATCTGGATTGAGGGACATGTTCCCGCATGCTGGCGCGAGTCTATTGTTGTCCCGATTCCTAAGCCGGGGAAGGACAAGCACTTGCCTTCCAGTTATCGACCTATCTCGCTTACCAGCAGCATGTCCGCCGCTCGTGGTCTCGCGGTAGCGTTCTCGCTTCCCGAGCACGGGGTCCCGGGTTCGATTCCCGGCGGGGTCAGGGATTTTCACCTGCCTCGAGATGACTGGGTGTTTGTGTTGTCCTCATCATTTCATCATCATCCAGGAAAGTGGCGAAATTGGACTGAGCAAAGGTTGGGAAATTGTACGGGCGCTGATAACCACGCAGTTGAGCGCCCCACAAACCAAATATCATCATCATCATCATCGCTTACCAGCTGTGTCTGTAAAGTGATGGAGCGAATGGTTAACTCTCGATTGGTTTGGCTGCTCGAGTCTCGACGCCTACTTACCAATGTACAATATGGATTTCGTAGGCGCCGCTCTGCTGTTGACCATCTGGTTACCTTGTCGACCTTCATTATGAATAACTTCTTGCGGAAGCGCCCGACCGCGGCTGTGTTCTTTGATTTGGAAAAGGCTTACGACACCTGTTGGAGGGCGGGCATTCTCCGCACCATGTATACATGGGGCCTTCGCGGTCGCCTCCCTCTTTTTATTCGTTCCTTTTTAATGGATCGACAGTTCAGGGTACGTGTGGGTTCTGTCCTGTCAGACACCTTTCGCCAGGAGAATGGGGTGCCACAGGGCTCAGTTTTGAGCGTCCCTCTCTTCGCCATCGCGATCAATCCAATAATGGATTGCCTCCCAGCTGATGTACCAGGCTCCCTTTTCGTGGACGATTTTACCATCTATTGCAGCGCGCAGTGTACACGTGTCCTGGAGCGCTGTCTTCAGCGTTCTCTTGACCGTCTTTACTCCTGGAGTGTCGCCAATGGCTTCCGTTTTTCTGCCGAGAAGACGGTCTGTATTAACTTCTGGCGCTACAAAGAGTTTCTCCCACCGTCCTTAAGACTCGGTCCCGTTGCTCTCCCAATCGTGGAGACAACCACATTTTTAAGCCTTACATTTGACAGGAAAATTAGCTTGTCTCCACATGTGTCATATTTGGCCGCCCGTTGTACCCGTTCTTTAAATGTCCTCCGTGGTATGTCGTGGGGAGCGGATCGAACCGTCCTACTTCGTCTATATCGGTCGATCGTCCGCTCCAAGATGGATTATGGGAGCTTCGTATACTCCTCTGCACGGCCATCCATCTTACGCCGCCTCAACTCCATACAACATCGGGGTTTACGACTTGCGATCGGAGCATTTTATACTAGTCCCGTAGAGAGTCTTCATGCTGACGCTGGCGAATTGCCACTCACCTACCGGCGCGATATACTGCTTTGTCGGTATGCCTGTCGGCTACTGTCAATGCCCGAACATCCGTCTTATCGTTCCTTTTTTGACGACTCTCTCGACCGTCAATACGGGTTGTATGTCTCTGCCCTGCTACCCCCTGGAATTCGCTTTCGTCGCCTCCTTCAACACCTTAATTTTTCACTCCCTGCAACCTTTCGAGTGGGCGAGAGCCACACGCCACCTTGGCTCCAGGCTCAGGTCCGCGTTCACCTTGACCTCAGCTCGCTCCCAAAAGAGGTTACCCCCGGTTCGGTCTACCACTCCCGTTTTGTGGAACTTTGTTCGAAGTTCATCAATATGACTTTCATTTATACAGATGGCTCTAAGACCAATGACGGGGTCGGGTGTTCTTTTATTGTCGGGGCACAAAGTTTCAAATACCGGCTCCATGGCCATTGTTCGGTCTTCACAGCTGAGCTCTTTGCCCTCTACCAGGCTGTTCTTTACATCTGCCGCCACCGACATTCTGCTTATGTCATCTGCTCCGATTCCCTGAGCGCCATCCAGAGCCTCAGTGATCCGTATCCGGTTCACCCTTTCGTGCACCGGATCCAACGCTCTCTTCGGCAGCTGGTGGACGTCGGTTCTCCGGTTAGCTTTATGTGGGTCCCTGGCCATGTCGGTATCCCTGGGAACGAAGCTGCAGATGCTGCGGCCAAGGCTGAGGTCCTCCAGCCTCGGACAGCTTCTTGTTGTGTCCCTTCGTCAGATTTTAGCAGGGTTATTTGTCGGCGCATTTTATCGCTGTGGCATGCCGATTGGGCTGCCCTTACAGCCAACAAGCTTCGGGCCTTGAAACCTCTTCCCGTGGCTTGGACGTCCTCCTCACGCCCTTCTCGGCGGGAGGAGGTAGTTTTAGCCCGGTTAAGAATTGGACACTGCCGGTTCAGCCATCGCCATCTGCTGACGGCTGCGCCGGCGCCGTTCTGCCCATGTGGGCAATTGCTGACGGTCCGCCCACATTTTACTGTCCTGTCCTGATTTTAACGCACTGCGTCTCGATCTTAACCTGCCATGTACTTTAGATGCCGTTTTAGCGGATGACCCACGAGCAGCTGCTCGTGTTCTTCGTTTTATCAATTTGACAAACCTCACTAAGGACATTTGATGATGCTGTTTTTTAATCCTATGCCTGTCAGTCTGTCTTTTATCGTGTTTTCCCTTTTAGTTGTTGTTTTAAACTTGTGCCTCGCGGTGCATTCTTAACGTCGTCAGGGCGCTAATGACCATTGAAGTTGTGCGCCATAAAACCACAAAAAAAACTCAATTTTACAATGCTTAACCGTGGTTCATGATTTTCAGGTATGCAAAATCCAATGCTTAACTGCAAGATACTAACTAGAACTTCAAATTCTAAAATGGCATTGATACATACACTGACAGCGTGGCGCCGTTTTCACATGGGCGGCGTCGGATTTCAGGCGGCGGGTGGCGTCTGGCCGGTGGCCGGTAGCCGCTGCAGCGCGAGGAAACGCCCGAGCGTAAGCTGTTATGATCGCGACGCAGCCACGAGCTGTCCTGCGGAATTGTTTCTGGAATACTTGTTATTGCGGGTGGGTAGAATGTTAAGCGAATTGTCTTCGATGTTCAATCAGACTCACAAGTTTAGACCGAAATGTGGTTAAAAAAAGAAAAATCAGTTGGACGCGAACACGCCACTCTTTAAGTTTGGAATGCACGACGATTACCGCAAGGCCACGGGATCACTCCAACCATATTATCTCGGAAGTAGGCAACACTTCCTCCTAACACTTCCGCTTTTTACAGTGTTGCCAGATTGTGCAGATGGCCGGACTTAAAGTTGTCAGGGGCGGCCAGTTTTATTGGCCACCTTAAGTGAACGACTCGGACTTGGTCTCTGTGGCGGCCGGCCGGTGGTCAGTTTTTTTTTTGTCTAAGACTGTACATGTGAAAAAAATTATCTGTCAGTATTTCCAAAATCGGCTGTTTCCATGTTTTTCACATTTGCGTGACAAAGTATGCGTATGGTGCCACTATTAAGTAAGTGAAGATCGCCAACACTAATGCTCAAGAATCTTCACGGCACTTATATTTGGCAGTCTTTCAGACGAACGAGTACCGCTGCTCCAGATATGCTATTGACACTTCTAACTATCAATACGAAATAGCGGCGTTCCTTTTCGATGGCTGATAGTTTCTGTGTGCACTGTTCTTCCACTGACTCTCAGGCGCTTCGTGTTCTATGATATTCAAAGAGGGAAATGCTTGCTTCGTTGTATTACGAAAATTAATTGGTAAGCAAACTATGTAGATTGTATTAGTAATACTATATAGCGCATATCACAGTTACATTTAGCATGCAAGAAGAAGAATGGGATGAAAAATGATAGCGACAGTGATAATGACAGTAATGACGGCAGTGTCTCTGATGGTGCAGCAATAACAAGTTAGTAATAGCAATTCTTACAGCAGTATAACACACCTTCATACTGAGTGAGCGAGTTCTGACAAGAGAAAGATGATTAGTGAAGATTAATCAGTAAGCTGTTTTATTTACACAGCACCATTTTTCACGTCTCCCACATTCAAAGGGAAAATAATCTTGTCCGAGATATCTGAATAGTGAAGGAAACTCAATCTGAGCTACGTAATTTACGGTTCTGCATCGAGAAGCAGATATGCATAAACAAAGAATTCTGCATTTCTGTGCTGTGGTTGACCATAATTTTGCGTTAAAAATAGTTTTGCCGCTCCTTAAGTCTCTCATAACAATCCCAGACGAATGCACCTGTCAGTTGTCGTCAGTATCCTCTGCTTGCGTAGTAACCTCTGTCAAGCGTCTGGCTCTGCCATTAATTCAACAGTTTCTAAATCACACGTTTTGCTCATGTCTTTCAACACATGATATGTTTTCATACCCCACTGGAACAGAATGTGCTACTTTGTATTCGACAGCCATGTAAACTTCAAGCAATAATTGATGCTTCACGAAACTGACTCTGTAAACTTTCTGTATTTCTTGATTTCCTTAAATCATGTCGTACATTTATGAATTGTCAGAGTATTAACACTAAGAATAAACGTTGTTGATGCCGTTATCGATATTGAAGTAATGCTTGAAAATAGTTGCACAAGTATTCTGTCAGGCTTTGATAGGATGTCAGAATGGTGCAACGACTCACAATTTGTTTTAAGTGTTCAGAAATTTAAAAACGTGTTCATTATGAAACCAGAAAACGTGTGATCCAACCAATCAGAACTGGAATCAATGAGGTAATACAAACACTTCTGTGTAGAATTTATAGGGATACGAAATGGAGTCGTCATGTAGGCTCATTCGTAGGTAATGCAGGTGTCAGACTTCGGTTCATTAGTAGCTTAATGTGAAAAACAATTAATCTGCTACGGACACTGCTTCCAAAACAGGTAATGCAGCCTAGAATCCTACTAAAGTGTGTGAGTACTGTACCAGATGAGAGTAACAACGGTTGTTGAACATGTACACAGAAGGGCAGCACGAAAGTAACAGGTTTTTCTGATCCTTGGAAGGATGTCACGGAGCTGCTGAAGTACTGGAACTGCCCGAAGTATAAAAATATTCACTACTTATCCCACCTCTCAAAGCGTCAAAATCCAGTTCTAAGTGAGGATTCAACGGATATGCTACAAACCACTTCGTATCGTCCATGTAGGCGCCGCAAAGAAAGGGTTACACGAATTATAGGGCGAAGGGGTTCACCTAAAATGTAACTCTTATCATGTTCCACACGCGAATGGTACAATTGGAGGCACCCTCTGTTATGCACCTCACAGTGGTTTTCATCGTATTGGCGTAACTATAGATGTAGGATGAAACACAAGTCTGAACAGCATGGGTTATACGTGAAAGCCGGTCACTATAGTATCTTCAATACCTAAATTCGTGTAATACAACGACCCCAGTATCAACATCCTGAAACGTTCCTCTGCAAATGATAACTGATCCATAACTGGACCATAGCGCAATCCGTCTTTCACCTTATATGCTACTGTGAATAGCAAAATCCTCAGTGTACAAACGAGCGATAAAAGGAGATATAATCAAGGCTAAAATAACTTAAAACTATAACCTTTGTATCAAATCTCATACAGCTACTCTTTGTCTGTGTTAGTGAATCACTTCATGTAGTTGTAATTGGTGGGATCAAATAGATCTACATACTGTACACCACAACATCTAATTAACTGAAAAGAGCCTGTGTAGTAGGTAAAAATCGACGACAACTTCATCACTGCAAATACGTACCCTAAATTTAGTTTTCAACCTGTCTCATTAGCTGAAATTTTTCCTTAAACCCAAAGAAAAGAATGGTTCCAATGGCTCTGAGCACTATGGAACTTAACTTCTGAGGTCATCAGTCACCTAGAACTTAGAACTATTTAAACCTAAGTAACCTAAGGACATCACACACATCCATGCCCGAGGCAGGATTCGAACCTGCGACCGTAGCGGTCACGAGGTTCTAGACTGCAGCGCCTAGAACTGCTCGGAAACTCCGGCCGGCCAAACCTAAAGAATTTTCTCTTCTGAAGGGAGATCATTCTCTTTCATACAATTTCATACAATTACAATTTACTGATCGCTTTTCTTCATGTTCACGTAATCCTGAGATACGGAGATATAGTAGTAAACTTTCAGTTCTGTGTAGACAGGTTACTCTGTAGCTGTAAAAAATGATGATGGGCAGCTGGCCCGAAACCGCTCCTACGGAAATAAGGAAAAGAGATATGCGAATCGAAATTGGACAAATAAAGATTGGAAACACATCCTAAAGACGAACATGTAATAGTTTGATACTGTCTTCCGCACTGAAATATAATGAAACTGAATGTAATTCTCTCATGAAAGAGGATCAAAAGTGAGCACGTATGAGGAGCTAAGGAATGATCCGAGCTACTTTATATGTTGAGCAACCACAGCCGCATTATGCCATTATTTGTATAAACGGGAAAACTGCTACTGTTTTAATTCTTTGTTGGAGAAAATGACCGATTACGCTCATAAAATTTGCTTGTTCAGGGGGCCCAAGTCGAAAGATTAAATATTCTGTTTAAACGGAATAAAGCCATTTGGAACATTTGTATCCAGGTATTTAAAACTTTTGACTCCCGAATATGAGAGGGTCTACGAGAAAATGCATGGGGGGCTAAGGCCAACCCCACCCTGCGTTGTAGACAGCCTAGGGAGGAAGCAAAGCTGTTGCCGGCGCCAGTTGAAGTCGCAGCTATCCCGTTTATTGAAATCAGTGACCATAGGAATGGAAAATGACTTTGTAAGACTCGAAAATTATATGAATACTGTATGAGTATGAATACAAAGTCTCCTGTCCTACATGCAAGTACCCTTCAAATAAAATTTATAATACCAAAAGTATACAAGTAAAAGGAAGAAAATGAATCCTTTATTAAGACAACATAATGAATGGAGAAGCAATGGGACTGACAAATTACAGACCTGCATGAACGAAGAGAAAATGCTTATTGGCTTAAACATGTTCTAGCCAAGTTGTGGAACCGAACGCAGAAACTATTACTGTTCCCACAAAATACAGCTGCAAAGTACCTCGAGTAAGTAAGTATGGAAAACCGTGTCTCATGTTATTATACAAAGGCCGAGCACGCAAGTAACCATCTCACCAGAAACGTGGGCTTCCCTTCAATGTGTCCTTTTCAACATCAGAAGACGAGTTTCTATATTAAATATACTCTAAGAAAATAAAAAAGATTCTCCACAAAGAAATCATCCGAATGGGACGGAAATCTACAGATGTGAAGAACATGTACAATCAAACAAATGATTACAGTTTCAGAAAATATTGATGATTTATTCAAGAGAAAGATATTCATAAGTTGAGCAAATCAATAATGCGTTGGCCCTCCTATGTGCCTTATGCAATCATTTATTCGGTTTGGTAATGATTCATAGAGTTGCTGGATATCCTCCTGAGGAACATCGTGCCAAATTCTGTCTACTTGGCGTTTTGGGGAGTCGAATTCACGAGCTGGTTGGAGTGTCCTGCCCATGACGATCCATACGTTCTCAACTCGGCAACATCTGGCGCCGTGCAAGCTAAGGCAGGGTTTGGCAAGAACGAAGAATACCAGCAGAAACTCTCGCCGTCTGCAGGCGCGTATTATCTTGTCATGGAGGGCAACAAAAGGAGGCGAAGAATATTGTCGACGTACCGCTGTGCTGTAAGAGTGCTGTGAATATCAACCGGAGGGGTCCTCCAATGAAATGAAATGACACACGATACCTCCACATCTAAAAATAGTTAACATAGTGCTGTGCTTCAGCAACCGTGAATTGTTCAGAAACAAAGAAAGTCAGCCTTCAGTTGCAAGGTAAAATTTTATTAGTTTACCTAGTTCTCGATGCCAATAATGGTATCTTCTCTGAGGGCCAAACAGAATAAAGACGCATAGTCATAATATTATGTCCGTCAAAACTAAAAACATTAAGAAGAACGCAGACGGAGCTACGCCGGCCAGGAATCAGTCATACGTAAGCAACAAGGAAACATAGGTACACAAATAAAATTTTACTTTGCAACTGAAGGCTGAATTTCTTAATTTCTCAACTTTACATCGGGCTGTCGGGCCCTATGGCGGGACAGTTACGTTGACATCCCACACCTGTCCCGGCCGTCTCCAGAGTCGTATTCGCTGGTCATCGAGGCTCATTCAGAAACGGAACTCGTCAGTGAAGATACAGTCAATGAGATTCCAGGACACGGTTCTGTCGTCTTTCTAGGTCGACCGCTTCATTGTTGACGCTAATGTTCGGTACTGGTTCGCTCATTCCTGACTACATCGTCAAATAGTGGGACAGCTCCTGTTCAAATGTCGAGCGTTTCGCCTGTTACTCCAACAGTGGGGCGGTCGTTGTTGGCCTTCATTCAGTGCGGCTACGTAACGGCGGGCAGTGTCACTACAGTGTTTGCTCTGTCTCCTTTTTCTTATTTTTATTCGCCCTGCACTTTGCAGCGCTTTACCACTATCAAACTGAAGTCCTCGAAGGTGTTGTGGAAACAGGTGAAAATCTAATGGGGCCAAGTCGGGACTGTATGCGGGATGGTCGATGGCAGTGAGATCAAGGCACGGAATGTTGCAGATGTCGCACCGCTCGTATGTTGTCCGGCATTGACATGCTGAGGGAATACATGCTCCGTGTGCGAAGTTTTTGAGGCCGGAAACCTAATTACCGAACCGTGCTTCTCACGCTGTGACATAGTTACGTTACACACCACCATGTCACACGGTGCAATTTGGAACCCTCTGAGCGTTGGAACTTGCGTCAGCGAAGCGGGAAAGTCGACCTAATAATAGGCATGATGGGTAATACCTCAACGGAGGTACCTCAGCCGAGAACAGAACAAAACCGTCGTAGGCATTATTTTCCAGAGCGCCTTCGCTTTTTACTTTATGTATTGTTTCCCAGGTCAATATCTCTTTGGTCAACATATGGTAATGGTACAGGGACAAAAGAGGAATCGTTAAAAAGGTTTCTTTTAACCGACTTCTGACATTGCAGACCGATTTTGCGCTAAAACACAAATGAGACTTTTAACCATTATAGTGAAAAGGGCCTTATGGTTGCCCAGCTTCATACCTATATGTTACGAAGCTAACTCATTAATCACGAATGAGAGACTCCCTTTTCCTATTATCGTATTACAAATATCGTTTTATTTGTTTTAAAGTACTTTTTAACTGAATAATTTGTACACAGCATTTTCGTAGATGACGATCGTGACCACTGTGGTAGTGCATTATCTCTGTCCGTAAACGAATATGCTTTCCAAAACGACAAACATGTATGTCACTCCCACCTTAAATTGTGATTCGACTACTGCAACTCCGGCCTGCTTACTGTATCTGAAAATGTTCGTCGCGTTAATGTTATAGGTTATTTGGCCCTACTGACAGTTCCTGATCTCTGCCTATTATATGAACTGGGACAAGTATTCCGATTCCGAAACACATTTTTGGACATATGGAATCGTATATGTAAGAATGTATCATAAATTCGTGGTTATTACCAGGTGTGTGAGGAAAGAAATGAGACTGGCAACACTGTGAAGAATCCGGCAACGGTACATTGTTCTACTTGTATTCATCCCTTCCAGATGGTCAATTATTAGTTTCAGCCCTCACGTGATCTTTGGACGCCATCAGTGAAGTGGCGTATTTGTTGTCTATTTACAAAAATGGAACGTCACAATTTAGAGCAACGTTAAGCAATGAAGTTTTTGTTAATGTTGGGGAATCTGCGAGTGTGACATTTGGAAAGTTGAAACAGTTCTATGCCGCACATTCGTTATTGACACGACAAGTTTTTCGTCGCGCAAGTAATTTGTGGAAGACTGAGAACATCTTGAAGATGAACCTCACTCAAGGGGACTTCAAGTTTAAAAACCCACGAAAACGTACAACTGTACCTTCTCTTGTGAGATCGGACGTTTAACAATAAGGATGACGGGTTGCCTGTTAAACTTTTCAACACGTTCACAGCACATCAAAATTTTGACCGTAGGTTGGCACATTCGAAAGGTCTGTGCCAAAATTCAGGTGAGAAAACCTCATAACTGAGTGGAAGGGGAATCTAAGAAACGTGTGCGTTGATCTTCTCGAGAGGATTGCCAAAGTTCAAAATTAGAATTATAGTAATACCTTCATCTGCTAAGGGGCGTTGATATATATCAAAGGGGACAGGTGAAAATGTGTGCCCCGACCGCGACTCGAACCCGGGATCTCCTGCTTATATGGCAGGGCACAGAGGGTAGCGCCACTGCAGGGACTATCTCGCGCCCGCTTCCCGCGAGACCCACATTCAGCTTGTGTGTCCACACACTACATTAGTAGTGTCCCACCCCAACACACGGCTGCAGGTCATGAATGGTGTCTGTTCTTTCGGACATGTCCTTTATCTCAGGATCATACTCAAGAATGTGAGATTAAAGAACAGACACCGTATCTATATAAGTACCAAGGGATCAGTCGTTTCAAAATGGTTCAAATGGCTCTTAACATCTGAGGTCATCAGTCCCCTACAACTTAGAACTACTTAAACCTAACTAACCTAGGGACATCACACACATCCATGCCCGAGGCAGGATTCGAACCTGCTACCGTAGCGGTCTCGCGGTTCCAGGCTGTAGCGCCTAGAACTGCACGGCCACACTGGCTGGCGTTCAGTCGTTTGATGGCAGGTGATTAATCTCATATTTTTGAGTACGATCCTGAGATAAAGGGGCGAAGTGCGGATGGCACACTGAGACATTCCTCTGCCGAAAAAAGCTCGAATGAGCAAATCAGAGATCAAATCACTCACAGTAGGGCCTTCGTGCATAAAGCATTTGCTCCTATAGTACAATCTACCAGCCAAGCGTTTTACAGTGATGTCCTTGAAAGGTTCAGGAAAGGGGTGAATCGAGTACGACAGGACATTGCAAACGAATGGATGATGCATTCATCACGAAACACTTGTCCTCAAAAGATATTCATATTGCTTCACTGGTCACCTGTTCGCCTGATTCGAGTCCTTGTGACATTTGTCTTTTCACAAAATTGAAACATGTCTGAAAAGGCCATTATTTTGTGACCATTATTTTGGTAACGTTAAGGCCCTACCAGCTGAGGCCTTCCAGTGCTGCTACCAAGGCTGGAAACAACGCCTCTGTATGTGTGGAGCTGCAGAAGGGAAACAGTTTGATGAGGACAATATTGTTGATTGAAAAAAAATCTTTGGAGTACAAAAAATAAGTCTCGTTCCTTTTGTCACACACCTCATAATTCACGGCGTGCGGTTCATCTTTTAAGATGTTATCTCTTCATATCCAAAACTACCCTTATCCCAATGACTACAGTTGTTCCAAATGCTGTCATCATTTCAAACTAAAAACCGGAGAAAGTTTAGCACGGACCCTTGGTGATATGCTGGAATGCAAGTCATTGTATTTTATTTCTTATTATGTATTCCAAGGTTTTCTTTTTAGGTGTATCCTCAGCTATTTGACCTTAATTATTATTTTTAACCGATATGAAGGTGGCAGTAGTCGAAACCGTTAGTTGTGAATTTTACATCTTATACAATCAAGCCGGACTTTTACAAACTAATTGCCGCAACAGGATCGTGGACTGATTTGCAGTCTGTATGTCTTCAGCTGAGAAACACATTCGATGTTGTTGTTGTTGTGGTCTTCAGTCCTTGAGACTGGTTTCATGCAGCTCTTCATGCTACTCTATCCTGTGCAAGCGTCTTCATCCCCCAGTACCTACTGCAGCCTACATCCTTCTGAATCTGCTTAGTGTATTCATCTCTTAATCTCTCTCTACGATTTTTACCCTCCACACTGCCCTCCAATACTAAATTGGTGATCCTTCGATGCCTCAGAACATGTCTTACCAACAGATCCCTTCTTCTCGTCAAGTTGTGCCACAAGCTCCTCTTCTCCCCAATTCTATTCAATACCTCCTCATTAGTTATGTGATCCACCCATATAATCTTCAGCATTCTTCTGTAGCACCACATTTCGAAAGCTTCTGGCTACACTCCATACAAATACTTCCAGAAACGACTTCCTGACATTTAAATGTATACCCGATGTTAACAACTTTTTCTTCTTCACAAACGCTTTCCTTTCCATTGCCAGTCTACATTTTATACACTCTTTACTTCGATCATCATCAGTTATTTTGCTCCCCAAATAGCAAAACTCCTTTACTACTTTATGTGTCTCATTTCCTAGTCTAATTCCCTCAGCATCACCCGACTTAATTCGACTACATTCCATTATCCTCGTTTTGCTTTTATTGATGTTCATCTTATACCCTCGTTTGAAGACACTGTCCATTCCGTTCAACTGCTCCACCAGGTCCTTTGCTGTCTCTGACAGAATTACAATGCCATCGGCGAACCTCAAAGTTCAATTCCTACTCCAAATTTTTCTTTTGTTTCCTTTACTGCTTGCTCAATATACAGACTGAATAACATCGGGGAGAGGCTACAACCCTGTCTCACTCCCTTCCCAACCACTGCTTCCCTTTCATACCCCTCGACTCTTATAACTGCCATCTGCTTTCTGTACAAATTGTAAATATCCTTTCGCTCCCTGTTTTACCCTTTCATCTTCAGAACTTGAATGAGAGTACTCCAGTCGACATTGTCAAAAGCTTTCTCTAAGTCTACAAATGCTAGAGACGTAGGTTTTCCTTTCCTTAATCTTTCTTCTAAGATAAGTCGTAGGGTCAGTATTTCCTCTCGTGTTCCAACATTTCTACGGAATCCAAACTGATCTTCCCCGAGGTCGAGTTCTACCAGTTATTCGATTCGTCTGTAAAGAATTTGCGTTAGTATTTTGCAGCTGTGCCGTATTAAACTGATAGTCCGGTAGTTTTCACATCTGTCAACACCTGCTTTCTTTGGGATTGGAATTATTATATTCGATATTCGGTAGCGATGTTATTATGCATGGCTTGCGCTATTTACAGTTGGTGTCTGTGAATGGACGACTCTCATGGAGGTGATCCGTGCTCAGCGAGTGGGAAGCGTTCGCTGTAAACACTGTTCCTGTGGTGCGGCCACCTGACCTCCGCTCCTCGGCGCCGGGCTGGACTTGCAGGCAGCGGGCCAGCGCCGGACGACCGCAGCCCATTTAGGCGGCGGCCGACTCTGGCGGTTTCCCAGAGGCCGCCCCCAATTCTCGCGGCGCCCTCTGTTTGCTTCTGGCCTGACCTGCTGCCGGATCGCCTCCCCGCAGAACACTGGCCGCCCACAGAGGCACTTCTGCGGTCATCGACGTTCGACCAACTCGCCAGAGCCACAAAGTGCTTTAGGGCAGCCCCACAGAAACCAGTAGGGTGCCGCCCATATTGTCAGAGAGCGACAACTATTACACTGTATCCGGAACACTCTTCTGTAAGCTGAACGTGTCTGGCTATTCATATCGTCCTAGAAGCCTGGTGCCTCATAGAAGAACTTAAGTGAAACAACTGAAGTCCAGAATGCATGTTAGACTTCTTTCGGATTATGGTCAGGAAATGGCTCAGTTTTTAGCAGTCACATACAAAGATAAGGCAGATCGTTAGAATGGAAACTGGAACAGGCCACAGCACTGCACAACGAACGAGACGTGATCCGTTGAGTCACTAGATCTGGAGCAGGCTTTTGGAGCACTAACTGTCTTACGATACTATGAAATATCTCTAAGAAAAATTTGTATTGATACATAACAAGAATATCACTATTCTGAAACAGAACTAGCACTTTATTCACATGAAGTGCTGAACGCTCAGTGTTTATGTAAAGAAAACCTGATTTGCATCCCCAGTTTACACGACGACGCTCAGATCGCCGCTATCGCCTGATTCTAAACAATCGACCACTAAACTGAACGGACATAGCTAAACAACGTAGTTTATCCTTCATAAGAAGCTACTTTTCAACACATATTTTCGAGAGAAACGAATCAAGCTGCTACACCTTCGCCACCAGATCTACCCTATACTGGCCAGCATAGAAATTCGAACCAGGACCAAACTCCACCTTTATTCTGCAACAATACTCCCGGCGCTTCTTTACAGCTGCTCGACATGGGACACAGTTTGCCCCTCATCCTTACACCTCCTTCAGACTGTCGAGGATCTGTGTTTTTGTGTGATACTCCGAGCATCTCGTTGGACCCGGATCCAGGTCCTCCACCATGAACTTGACATACAGCTCCTTAGGGAAACGATTTGGATATCTACTATGAAACTCCTCAACAAGGTATAAGCATTACATCCACTCCAGGCACTTTCAGTATATCGGCTCTGTGATACCTGTACCGTGATGTAAGGTCAAGGTACCGCGAGACATCGTGTAAGATCTCCCATAATGATGTCAACTTGAAGCTGAGTGAAGGTAATAAATAAAAAAACAGAAAGTTAAAATAAATCATGCATCACCTCAGTTGGGTCTATGGACACAGAGCACAACACCCTGCTGAAGACTAATAAAGATGAGCGATTTACCTTCACAACCCAGAAGTCCAGCCACACGGAATGTAGTAAGATAGTACTTTGGAAACTCTACAAACACACAGAAAGAGTATCCTCATAGCGGTGCTACTAGCGCCATATTTAAACGGTTGGCGCTAAATCTGAACACCATCAAGTTTCAGATCAGCAACAGAAGAATAAGCAATTATAGACTTTAAATCAACTTGACGAAAACAAATAAATCTAGCAGTAGCACCACCAGATAATCCCAAAGATAACCAGAAATAATTAAACTCCAACCTCAAATAAGATATATCCTTCATCACACGGAAAATTCCATAATCTCCTAACTTCAACAAAAAATCCGCAAGAATCATTCTGCCAGAAACAGGATGTTGTGGATTGGCAAGAGAGCCAACCCACTATGACAGGAAGCCGAAAGGCACACGTTGTAGCTCACGCAGACTGGCGTGAGCTCTGGAACAGGTCAAGGAAATTAGACTAGCAAAAAAGGACGTAGCTGTGGAATACTTAACTTTAATCCATAATTGGTGACATCGCCCTTGACGGTACATGTTTTACAGCATCAATAGTAACTGGTAATGGCGCCTTGCTAGGTCGTAGCAAATGACGTAGCTGAAGGCTATGCTAACTAACGTCTCGGCAAATGAGAGCGTATTTTGTCAGTGAACCATCGCTAGCAAAGTCGGCTGTCCAACTGGGGCGAGTGCTAGGAAGTGTCTCTAGACCTGCCGTGTGGCGGCGCTCGGTCTGCAATCACTGATAGTGGCGACACGCGGGTCCGACGTACACTAACGGACTGCGGCCGATTTAAAGGCTACCACCTAGCAAGTGTGGTGTCTGGCGGTGACACCACATAGGAAATGGCTGTAAATGTTTATTATTGCTAACGACTGTTGCCGTTTGCACTAAAACTGACTGTAAGCTGCGAGTTGTCTGTGATCTTCAGCTTAAATTGGACATCAAATAATGTCAACACCGATATAGAAAGGATAGGAATAACTTAAAAATTTGATTTCTTCCAGATTATTACATGATAGCTCAGTGTTTACGCGTCTTCCAGATTATTACATGATAGCACAGTGTTTACGCGATCCTAACAAGGGTCGCAATTGCTTCTTTTGGGAAGCAGTGGTTTAATTCCTTCACTTAAATAAGTTTCGTGAAGTAGAATCGAATTTTTTACTGCCGGAACAAAATACAAAACCCCTCAAGGAATGTGTTCAGTGGCAACAGAGTTTAACGTGTTTATACTGAGGACTTGTAGCGTTAGTCATTTATTTGTCAATGTCATCAGCGATTAGAAGACGCTCAGGAGCCTCTATGTGCACCTTTCGTTTTCACTCTGCAAGCAGTGTGGACTACCTGTACTGAGTTAAGAGGTGAGCTGTATTTGCAACCTTCAGTCTAGTATACAATTACGCCCTATCGACGAGCACGTACTTGTGATAAATACTTTCTGCAATTTGAACAAACAGGGTAGTCTTGTGCGCTAGCGGTGACTGCACGGAATTACCAACGGATTCCTGCACATGTTCGGCACAGTCTATTGGTGGTGTGGCGATGGTTTGAACACTAGTCTGTGGAACGTCCCCTTATCTGTAAACTAGAATCCCGATGTCCGCGTAGTACAGACGTGTATCAAGAGGGACGCATTGTGCGAACAGAGGCGGCTGGCCAAACATCATCCACAGACGAAATATTGGCACATGTGGTACCTGCTGTGTCGTCATTTACCACTGAGAACCGTCTGATTGCCGCTGGATTTAGATCGTACGTCGTCCAAGCCACGCTACCACTGGCACCTATCACTGACAGCACTACGCTACCAATCGCGGCAACTCTGGGAGTGTTGGTGGTGGTGTTCAGTTATGAGAGTGGGTTCTGTCTGCATGCGAGTAATGGACGCGCACGTCTATAGCGTAGGCTTGGTGAGCCACCCATTTCAGAGTGCATTCGCCCACGCTACACAGGCCCTATCCGAGGTTTAATGTTGTAGGGGGCTGGTGAGGAGGGAGGGTGCGGGGAGGGGGTAGCATCAGTCACTCGAGATCACATTTGGTGTTCCTGCAGCGTTAATTTAGCAGCGCCTACCCGCTACCTCGCAGAAGTGCTACTGCATTTCTTCGACAGGAAAGTAACGTTCCCCTTCAGCAGACCAGTGCACGTCCACATGGGGTGCTGCTACGTAAAGTGCTTTTTGTGGTGTACAACTGGAAAGGCCAGCAAGCTCACCAGATCTTTCACCACCTGAAAGCGTTTGGGACAAGATGAAGTGGCAGTTTACTCTCTCTCTCTCTCTCCAGTGCCAGCAAGAAACATTGACGAATTGCAACAAAAGGTGTAAGGCGTCGGTGACAATCTATCGCAGAATGCCATTCCTCACAATTATGGCCGTCTGCATGCGGGAGTACTCGCTTGTGGAGAAGGATACACTGTGTGATGTTGCGACTCTTTCCCCCTCCACTACTGGGAAATGTGTGTTTCATTTGGTCTAAATTTGTTATGAAATACTCCTACGATGATGAACAACCTGTAGTTTCATATGTCAGTAAAATTATCTGGTCCTTGAGGGTGTTGCGTATTTTTCTGACAGTGAGTTAGTAACACGCTACCCCAGTTCAATTTAAAGTGTCAGGTCCTACGCATGAACAAGAATAATCGCATGTTAAAGGCTTAACAGAGTAAAACAACAATTAGAGACTCACTATGGGCAAAAATATCCGAACTACATTCATTTAATATTTGCGAGTGAAACCTCTTAGAGACTTGAAACATGTTTTATACCTTATTTCAGAACTTCAAGAATTTGTCTGTCGTTGACATCCCGAATAAGATGACGAAAGGAAAAAAAATATAGCTAACTACATGGAAACTACCAACATTGTGTCGAAAATTTTTGAGAAGGTGTTGTGTTCTGGAAAAGCATCTCACCTTAGCAACAATAATATCTTCAGAGAATCACAGTTTTAGCTTGAGAAATGTTGCTCTCCTGAGAATGCCATTTACATGTTCGCTCACCATAACTTACAAGCATTAAATAATTAAATAACACCGGCTAGTATTTTGTGCGACCTAAAGGCATTTCACTGTATGATTCACAGTATTTACCCACTAGATAAACTGAAGTTCCTTGGAACTGATGGTATAGCCAACTAACGGATACTGTTACTCCTAACCAAAAGGGTGTAGGAATTGTATTTAGTAATTCAAAGGGTGTCGTTCGGGGACGTAATTGTGACCGGGGAGGAATCGCAAATGCTTCGGGGACGTAATTATGCAACAAGCAGGGTCAGTTCTTCCTGCAGATGACACTAGCATTGTAAGAGTCCAAGCATACATTCAGAAACTAAAAATATAGTAATGAGTATCTTTAAATGGTTTTCTCTGAATGGTCTCGCTCTCACTTTTAAAAAGTCTATTCTGTTTTCAGATGTAGTTGTACTACAGCAATAACAGATTTGTAACATGATGAGAAACTAATAAATTGGGGGGGGGGGGACTACAAAATTCTTAGGTATGTTTCTTGTTAAGAACTTAAAGCGGAAAAAAGCACGTTTTGGAACTGCTGAAATAACTTAGTTCGGCCACATTTGCACTTACAACCATTTCCAATCTTGGAGGGAGACAAATCTTTGAGTTGGAATATTTTGAAGACTTTCATTCAGTAATGACATATGGAATATTGTTCTGGAATAACTCGTTGTTGAAAAACGTGCAGTAAAAACAATATGTGGTGCTCACACATAATCATCTTGTTGACATTTGTTGTATTCCCTCATGCAGTTCGTTGTAAATAGTCTACTACAGTTGGAAAGGAGCTATGATGTGCATAAGTAAAAAAGCAGAAGGATAAGTGGCATTTATTCCTCCAGGTTAAGATTATTTTTAACACAAAAAGAGCTGCATAATGTTGTAACAAAAATTCTTGATCTTTTACCCAGTGATATTGAAAGGTTCCCTCTAGTACTTCCGTTTAACACTACCTGCAAAGGATTTATTTGCGGGAACTTTGCATAAATACTCAAATTTGAAAGCTATGTCAGCTTGGCTCTGTGATTGCCATTCAAACATATAGTAAAATCATTAAATAAAATTTCTTTTTTCAACAAATAATGAAATAATGAAAGGTTTGTCTACCCTTATAGAAAGCATGTTCCGACTCATAACAAAAGGTTTATTCATTACACATTTCAGATAATTATAAGAACAAAAAAATTCACTTCTTTAAACAAATTTTAGCACATCTGATCTTTACACAGCATGAAATTTGCTTGAGATTTCACAATGTAAATTTAACGCATCTGACTTTCTTATTAACAACGTAAAATTTAACGCATCTGACTTTGTATTTAATTCATCGCTAACACATCTGACTTTTTTACTAAAACTATGGTCTCCTATACAATGGTATCCCATATTACCACAAATGCCCATTTTGGATCGGAAGAAAAGATATTCCACAACTGTATCCATTAATCAGGATGCACACACAATTACTGCACCAACATATGCACAGGAGAAACGTAAGGATCGAGCCTGCAGCAGTTCCGATATTCAGAATTCAGTAACTATTTCTACTCAAAATTATACCACCGAAAACCAAAACTATCACATATAAATTCCGAATCATTTGATCATTCACCTTAATAGCCACTATTGTACTGCTGCCTACTCCCGACACAACTTCACCCACTGAAATATTAAAACCCTTCCAAAGTTACATATACAAAATATTCACACTCAAGTTGAACTACTTACCTTGTTGCAGCCAAAGTTCATGGCTACGTTATCAGTTTACTAATCTCTTTCCCCGCATTGCAATATTAATTAATCAGAAAATTTCTCCACGGGACTCTACATTCCATTAAACATGATAAGCAAGCATTATCTTCGCTTGGGTTGCTAAAATTCGACACACGCTTTTCCACGAGATACCAAGTGCCCTTAACAAAGGAGCCATGTTGCTAAATCTTTCAAGATTGCAGATATGTAAGAAAAATGAAAAATTATAACATTACGTAATTCCACACGCATATCTCATGTAATAGCACACTTCCTACTTACATGCTGTAGGTCCCTAGCACTCGCGCCTCCACTTGTTATAAGATTCTTGATCATCCCCACGTGGTGAGTGCCTGCTGTAAACCTAACTAAATTGCCACACGAACTTAAATATTTCATTTTTGCTAATGAACTTGCTTGCCCAACAAATTAAGATTAAATTATTCACAGCGAAATTGTTATAAAACCACAAAATTGCGAATTACTATCACAAAGCAAAGCAACATTTCTACATCACCCACCTCAATAAATTTCGTTACGTCTAGCAGCAAACGAGGGTTGTTCACCTAATGTGAAACCATTAATCATAAATATAGCATGTTTCCCACACCTCTCGCGTCCAAGTCTCCAGCAGCAGCCCTCGACATCGACCCACGCTACTATTCTGTTCGCCTGATAGCTCATGGCGGGGGACGGCTCTCAACCAATCATCAGCTCAGAATTTCCCCGGTTTAAAGTTGCCGGTCAAACTTCACTTCTACACAATGGGAAAGATCCCGCGCTTTGCCTCCCAAAGACTGAAACGTAAATTTTGCAGACTATCCAACCTTCCTACACCTCGCTACAGCCAAAGGCTGAAGTTTCAGAGCTTCCATAATCGCTCCCTATCGTCTAGTTGTTCCCCATCGTACACCCACAGTCGCTAAATGACGTTCGATCCTTATTATTTACCCAAACATTCTTCCTGCAATTATTTTCATACGTTCATTTCTTTCTCCCTCCTGCTGCGGACTCAATAGTATAAGGAAATGTACGATACAGTGGGCATTCTTAACTTATTCAGTCAATAAAAACAGTTCAACTCCTCTGGTCATTCTTTTATAACTTGGTGTCGGTTTGCAGACACCGGCAGTAAGTCCGTGCTAAGTAAATTAAACGATATTATTACGATCAAAAGACGATATTATCACGATTGGTGAAGACAATGACCACCTCTCAATATAAAATAACTGACAGACACCAAGGTAAAATTTGAAAATAAACTAAAAAAGTATCTCTTTGACAGCACTTTCTATTCCGTCGAACAATATTTATTACAGTAATGTGTAGAAGAAGGGGGCAGGAATTACTAACTCACATGTGCCGGAATATTTTCTAGAGAAAGGCTAGATAAATGTTCAACAAGTAACTGAATTTACAAATTAATTTGCTACGTGAATGTAAAATCAATAGTTCCACATGATTTCGATTTATCGAGCAAAGTCATCCAAGGATCATGAAAGTAAGACTGCCGCATCAGGCATAACGTTTTCAGTTAGTACTTCTTTAGTGTTAACTCTGTTCGCAACATAATTTGCGGCAGTGTTCACATATACCACTGAATGGACCAACAGAATTATAATACTGAACGAAACTTCTGTCAGAAGACAAACACTGGCATGCAGAAAAAACTATCTTTTGCTTAAAACGGAGCACAAATTATCCCGAATGTACTCAGGTAGTGTTTGATGATGGGAGCACCTAGCGACTTCCAAAGAACTTAGAACATTATTTGAAACCTTTTCTGCGATTTTTCCGACTTACCATCAAATATTTAACACATTAATTTATTCGTAAAGTCATCAGAAGTTAGAAACTGGTTTATACATTGAAGGTAGATTCCTTACGAAATGATGATGATGATGAGCGTTTGGCGTCATTGGCCGGGAGGCCCCTCGCGGGGCAGGTCCGGCCGCCTTGGTGCAGGTCTTATTACATTCGGCGCCACATTGGGCGACCTGCACGCCGGATGGGGATGAAATGATGATGAACACAACACAACACCCAGTCCCTGAGCGGAGAAAATCTCCGACCCAGCCGGGAATCGAACCCGGGCCCGGAGGACGGCAATCCGTCACGCTGACCACTCAGCTACTGGGGCGGACTCCTTACGAAATAGGGGGAGTGGAGGTAGCTTTAAAATACGAAGACTAAGTACGTTTTTTAGTTAAAAAGTCTATCGCGCATTCCTCGCCTAAGATATGTTCGTGAATACAGGTATCGCTCGAAATTAAATTGGCTGGTGTAAATGAATTTTGTAAAATATTTTTGTCAGTTGGTAATTTTTAATTGAATTAACGTTTTTTTTTTTGTTGCTGGTCCAGCGTCGTAATTGTAGAATCGCCTGTTCGTGCTTTCTGGAAGAATATTTCGTGGCAGTAACTCATCAAAAATAACCAAGGATCTTTAACGTGATTGATAACGGCAGTGAAATCCAACATTCTTATGTTTTTATGTATTTCTTTTGTATCTGTGTTATCAGTGAAAACTACATGTGTGCATCTTTATGTCTCGTTATGTATTTTAACTTCAAATTACTCTCACCCGTACATGACAGTTACCACCACAACATCGCATTGCATCCTGTTCCGTCTATGGCCTTGTGCAGCTGTCCTGGACAAGACATTAATAGCTTGGATTTCCAAAGAGGTGAACTACACGTTAGAGATAGAAGCATAGTTGACGACTGTAGCGAGAGCAACAGCCGTAGATGTTCCGCCGTTACATTAGACGACGTTAATAGATGCTACACAGGCAATTCAGCACTGACAGCATGCAGGAGTGGAAAAAGTATTTGAGGGCCTCTGAATATGGAAACAGCAAACACAGAATATGAATACGTTACATAAAACATTACTGATCCCCCAGTGAAGCTTTGATATCAAAAGAGGGTGATACGGTAATCTGGCAGACGCCGGCATAGAGCTTGTTTACCTTTTATTTGGCAAAAACTGCGTTGGGAAGCGAGCCTTTGATACGACACAATTTATCCGGTCACCCATGTTACATTGACATTGAAACCTTCCAAGCGCTTTCTATAGCGGTTTAATTCGGGATTTGGATCACAAATAATCTCCAATTTGCCTGCGATGAAAAATAAAGCAATGTAAACTGTTAATGAGAATTTCAAACACTTTAAAGTGTCACATGCAGCGCATGTTATTATAGCTCACATATACCCTGTATTTAATATACCTTGTTGACTACCCATAATATACTCCGTTATTTTAGGTCATGTCAGTGTAATTTTAGCCAAGTTTCACGAGGCATCTGCTATTAACGCTTTTCAAATTTTAGGACTTTGTAGAATGCACAATTGAAATATTTAATAAAGAGAAAAGCACCTCGACATAAGGGACTTCGGTTCCAGAATGCTTATTTCAGGATTTCATTTTCTCCTTTGAGGTCTGGAATAGATGCAGTAGGAAATATACAATGAATATTCGCACTAACTGAGCCTCACGAATTATAGCTCACTACATGAATAATAATTGCAACTGTAAATATTTCTAGTAGGTATCCAATTATTGTTGTTTTTATCGTATTTTCATTTCTTAATTTCTCCCGTCACTGAGACACTCATATCATTCAGTATGTGTGCTGTCAAAGTCTTCGGTTACGTAAGTTCAAAACATAACAATTCGGTACTTAACTAAATTTCTTCAGGGTTTTCTCGAAAACAGTCAACATTAAACTAAAAAATTAAGGTGTAACGAGAAAACTACAATGAAAAAAGTGAGAAACTGCATAAATAACTGAAGAACAGTACTATCATAAAGATAGAATCACGAGGAATAGACTTACATCGAACAAATCCCTCGTCATTACAATGAAAAAAAAATTATTATCGTTCTTAGTATTGATTTTTGTTGCAGATCATTCTTATACATATTAAAGTTACCTCAGATTCATTAGTTTGTGTGACGGAAATGAGTACCATAAACAATAACTCTCATTGCACTTGAACTATGATCTCTCATCAGCTTTCAAAGATAATTATTCTTCTGTGTAGAAATTTACTGCTTTGAGATACCTTCCATAGGTAGGTTCTGATGGGGTCACAGTTACATCAACCTTTACATCAGTAGTGACACAAATATCGTTGAGGCAACGGAGAAGAATCCGATGGAACACCAACCATTACGTTAACGGTGAACTGCTGCGTACTTCCTGCGACATAATTTACTGAGCTTCACCCTCACTAAGCTAGAAAGTCTATCGTGTGTGTCCCCCTTCAAATAATACAAGCAGACAAAGAAAACAGAGACAGTGCAACGAAGTCGGACAAAAATTGATTTGTCGTTTTCAGATGGAGCCCTTATTTTATAGTTTTTGTATAGTAACTTACGTCCTGTGAATATCTGCTGTTTCTACGCACCCACACACATGGGATCTCTCGAAAATGCGTTGTTATTGGTACGATTTGTTGTAATAAAATGGCGGGAAACGTGATATTGATGGTTAAATGATTTTAGCTTTTGTTTATGTTCATGTTCTGAAGCACATTATGAAATTACGCTATTTTAAAGCAACGGTACTTTGAAAATTCGTCAAAAACGTGTTGTTGTTGGTAGAATATGTTTTAATGAAGTCAGCTCAGGGAGAAGATCAGGTTAGAAAATTTTTGAGTAATTTTGTTACTGCCTTAAATGTTCGTTAGAGAGTCTGTTTCTAATATTCATTCAAATAAAGTGTGTCACAAGCGTGAAAATATGTTAAAACCGCAATTTACTGCATTGGGTCTGGTGCACCTACCCACTCCATTGCAAGCGATGTAATACTACAATAGCTTCCGACGAAATAGGGATCCCGTTAGTTTCGGATAGTGTCACGGAGTGCATTAGCATCACAAAACTACTAATCTGAACCATATTTCTCTTTATAACATGATTCGTTTATGGTAAACAGTCTGAAAGCACGGGTTTGACTCGCATGTGGTTGACTTGTTACCTGTCTTTTTTTTTAATACAAAATAAAACTTGAATGTTTGAAAATGACAATCAAAAGTGTTCATACGGATAGAAAAGGTCAGAAAAGTAACACAAATCGTGCGAAAAACGCTTCAACTGGTAAACGGAAGCCAGTTAATCGATGTAATATCGTCAAAATGAGTTTTTCGAAAAGAAGGTCAACTGTACTGTACTGCTATTGGCGGTTAAAGGTTTGATAAATTTCAGGACTAAAAACACAATTTGAAATTTTATTCCGTTTTTCTGAAACAATATTTTTCAAGTTGTCGGGAGCTGTCACTTATGAAATATAGAAGCAGTCACATTAGACCGTTTTGTAACGTTTGAGTCGGCGTTATTTCTACTATAGTACTTAGAATTATTGCGATATATATCAAATTCTATTTTTGGTCCACGTTCCCATAATGCATTTTCTGTAGAAAAAATTGACTTTTACTTCACAGTACCACAATTTTGTCAAATACCATTTTTTTTAAAATCCCTACGTACTACGTTACATAATATCATGTCAAAGCAGTTTTTGAAGTTTTATTCTAGTTCGAAAACTATGTAGTTCAGGTATTCCACCAACCGCCCTTAACCTCCGCGAAGGCTTTCGTCGATGTCGTGTAGTATTCTCTGCGTGCTAGTCTTTTACTTGAAGAAATGAGTAATAAAATCTTAAGGGTGTACAATAAATCTGTAAATTTATTTTGTAATTTGTTTTTTGTAGAAAAAATCATGAATATCAGTTCCAAAATCGAACGTCATCCTGGTCTACTCTGCTAATAGCATAGCGGCGATTAAATCCTTCAGAAGATCGTAGCTGGATACTCAAGGTTATTTGTTGCAGAAGTTCGGGTGCCGTAATTGGTGAAGGTGCAGAGTTATGAAACAGGGTGTAGCGGGTTCATGCTTTGTTGCCTCCAACAAGTTTATTTCAATTCTTTTTATTTTCGCCTTCGCGTTTTCTAAAAGGGTTGTGCGACTTTCCTTCTATATTTACAGAAACGTTCTGTGTAACAATCGATGTTATGTAAATTTGACTCTGTCTCTCTCTCTTTCTCTGTCTCACGTGTGAGTCTGCCCGATTTCGCGAAGTTACTGCCTGCATATGGAACTTTCCTTTTTGTCTTATAACACGTCACAGATATTAAAGTTTTCGTTTATTAAAGACAGAACGCGGCTAGCATATGGCAAAGGGAGGAAATACGTTTTTTACAGGAGCTAATATAGAAATATTGATGTCCACATTCGTAAACGGGTGTTTAAGTGACGATTGTGGCGTCACGAACGGCATCCGGTCAAAACACATTCAGACTCAAATAAACAACGGATCCCGTACAGTAGAAGATATTCTAGGAATGTGACTTTTGGTACTGTCATTTTATACCTTGTCGAATCTATACCGAGCATAACTGTGCAGTCTGGCAGGGAAAGGGGGAGGGGGTGGGTCAACAGCAGTCCACATTCTCGGCGGAAATCAGCGACGCGCGCCGACCACGGCGGGAATCGCGGTCCGACACCGCTGCGGTTTCGGCGAGCAACACGTGTGTTTGCAAATTATGTACAACCCATTAAGCTGACGCGCGAGGCTCCCTCGGTCGCCCCCCCCCCCCTTCACCCCCCCCCCCCCCCCCCAGGGCGCCACCGCTGGCGGAGACACGATACATTATTCATGGTCAGGTGACGGCGCCAGCAGTCGCCACAGCTGGCGGTCATATTTCTTGTTGCTTTTCTCCTGCCGACAAGTCGCCGGATACCCCTCCTCACTTGTAGTTGTAGAGCTCTTTACATAACTGCAGTCTCCATAAATTGGAATACTCGTCACGTATATCCCCAACGTACTGTCGGTAAGAGAAGCGAACACAAATGTATATAATGTGTGAGTAAGGGAGGACGGCTTCATTCACTGAGGGATGCTAGATGCAATGTTCCGAATGGTTTCCGAGATAGAACACATGTAATATCACTTTAGTACGAATTCTTTAATCACTCGTAGCCCACAACCTCCAGCGAAAACATTTCGCAGAACAAAATTAAACGACATTCAGTTTCCTACAAAAACAGGACCTAATCATGTTTCTGTAGGACTTACAGTTTGCGCATAGACAGTGAGATGATACTGAAAATTTGTTGCTACGCGAAGGCGCTGTAGCTTAGGCTCTCTTTGTAGCCCAATTTCAAGTAGTTCCCCGACCTGATGGAACATAAATGTCCTGTGTCGAACTGGTTGGCTCAGCTTCCTCTACACTACCGTCGTAGGTTGTGAACAATAACAATGTTTCAATAACGCAGAAAATAACGAAGAAAGTATTTCTACCCATGTTCTAACTCGGAAACCATTCGCAATAGGGCATATGTCCATATGAAGTTCTTTTGTTCAGAATCACTTATACTGTCACCCCTAAAAGCCTGTACCTTTCCTTCTGACTCGACCTATATATAATCAATAGACTATAAAAACGGTAAATAAACAAGTACAGATTATTTATGTTGAATAAAAAGTAAACTTGTTCTACTGAGTTTTGTTTATTTCTGTTTGTCAGCATATTGGGGCACCTTCAAGAAAAGACTGACTACAGTCCGCAAGGTACTCTAGATCTTAGGTAACCAAACATTATAAGCAGAGACACAATCACCTTGCACCGAATGTTGTGCCCCAGACTTGTTTTCTTAACGTCGTAAATTACAATCGACGCAATAGGCAATATTAATATTCAAACAACTCAATTTTACAGTATTACAATTTACATGGTTCTAATGGCTCTGAGCACTATCATACTTCTGAGGTCATCAGTCCCCTAGAGCTTACAACTATTTAAACCTAACTAACTTACGGACATCACACATATCCATGCCAGAGGCAGGATTCGAAACTGCGACCGTAGCAGTCGCGCGGCTGCAGACTGTAGCGCCTAGAATCGCTTGGCCACTCTGGCCGGCTACAAATTACATGGTTATAGTGCAACAGTTTGTGAGTTCGAGAGGTAGGTTGAGAAACAATCAAACTGAGCACTCTCCATTTAAGCTGTGCGCCAAACAAGTTTCCTAACACATGGAATTACACTTTACGCAATGGGCAATATTAAACACAATAAATAATAAAAATACGAAATGCTACTGTGTTAAATTTATATGGTTATGATGCTTGAGTTTGTGAGGTCGTCACATTGTTTGAAAACAGTTCCAACTGCGCACTTGTCACTTATGTTGTGCAACAAAAGCGTTCTGCATCGTAAATTTCAGTTTACGCAATGGACATTATTAAACTCGGTATATGACTAAAATACGCAGTAGTACGGTATTACAGTTTATATGGTCATAACATTGATGTTTGTGAGGTAAGCAAGGTAAGGAATAAGAAGTTCTGTTGTGTTTTAATTTTGTGTAACAGTATGTGTCATTGTGACGGCCTTTGTGTATGTGACTGGTTGACTGCATCATGTGAAGTTGAAAAGTGGAGACGTGTTCAGCCTTAATTGATTACTTAGACCCAGATAAGGATTTTGAGCTTAATGTTTGTGTGCTACTAACAGGATTAGTTTTCTTCTGTTGTTGGCTATATGTAGCGTGCCGTATGAATGAGGTGCCTGTGTCCTTCCTTCAGCATATAATCGTCAGGATTGGGTTATGTAATTACCAGCTATGTTTGTTTTCAAGGTTTATTTGCTATAGCTCCCTCTGTATGACCATTATAGCATTTACGGTGATTAAACATGAACGCATCTGGAGATTACGTAAGTCAGATTCCACCTTTGCCGAACATGTGCTGAAGGAAGGACAGATACCAAGTCCACTCGGAAGTGCTGCAGATGGCCAACAAAGGAAAAAAAACTAAGCCAGTTAAAAGCAGCTGAGGTGAATAAACATTCAGCTCAAAACACCCGGCTGGCTCTAAATTATCAGTCACAGCTGAGCACATGGCTAGCCTTAAGCTTCGCATGATGTAATCAGCCACCCACAGACCATCAAAATGGAAATTTGTGGTAAGTTCCTATGAGACCAAACTGCAGAGGTCATCGGTCCCTATGCTTACACACTACTTAATGTAACTTAAACTTACTTACGCTAAAGACAACACATACACCATGCTCGAGGGAAGAGTCAGACCTCCTACAGGGGCAGCCGTGCGAACCATGGCAATGCGCCCAAAACCTCGCGGCTACCACACTCGGCGTCACAATGACAGACAGTGCTACACAAAACTAAAACGTAATACAATTTCATATTTCATAGCTCACAAACTTCAACATTATAACAATATCATTTCTGATACTATAAGGTTGCGTGCACAGTAGCACAAGTTTATATGCCAACTAGCTCCGCAGATGACGAAGAAATTGAAGGAATGTATGATTCAGACAGTGAAGGGAGACGAAAATGTAATAGTCATGGGGGACTGGAATTCGATAGTAGGAAAAGGAAGAGAAGGAAAAGTAGTAGGTGAATATGGAATGGGGGTAAGGAATGGACTGTGCGGCTGGTTCCGGTGGAGGTGTGAGTCCTCCCTCGGGCGTGGGTGTGGGTGTGTGTTAGGGTAATTTAGAATATGTAGTGTGTAAGCTTACGGACTGATGACCTTAGCAGTTAAGTCCCATAGGATTTCACACACATTTGAACATTTTTGGTAAGGAATGGAAGAGGAAGCCAACTGGTAGAATTTTGCACTGAGCATAACTCAATCACATCTAACATCTGGTTTAAGATTCATGAAAGAATACTGTATACGTGGAAGTGGCCTGGAGACACTGGAAGGTTTCAGATGTATTATGGACTCTGACCACAATCTATTGGTTATGAGCTGTAGATTAAAACTGAAGATACAGCAAATTGGTGGGAATTTAAGGAGATGGGATCTGGACAAACTGATTAAACCAGAGGTTGTACAGAGTTTCAGGGAGAGCATATGGGAACAATTGTCACAAATGGGGGAAAGAAATACAGTAGAAGAAGAATGGGTAGCTCTGAGGGATGAAGTAGTGAATGCAGCAGAGGATCAAGTAGGTAAGAAGACGAGGTCTAGTAGAAATCGTTGGGTAACAGAAGAAATATTAAATTTAATTGATGACAGGTGAAAATATAAAAATGCAGTAAATGAAGCAGGCAAAAAGGAATACAAACGTCTCATAAATGAGATCGACAGGAAGTGCAAAATGGCTAAGCAGGGATGGCTAGAGGACAATTGTAAGGATGCAGAGGCTTATCTCACGAGGGGTAAGATAGATACTGCCTACAGGAAAATTAAAGAGACCTTTGTAGAAAAGAGAACCACCTGTATGAATATCAAGAGCTCAGATGGAAACCCAGTTCTCAGCAAAGAAGGGAAAGTAGAAAGGTGGAAGGAGTATATAGAGAGTCCATAGAGGAGCGACGTACTTGAGGACAATATTCTGGAAATGGAAGAGAATGTAGATAAAGACGAAATGAGAGACACAATACTGCGTGAAGAGTTTGACAGAGCACTGAAAGACCTGAGTCGAAACAAGGCCCCGGGAGTAGACAACATTCTATTAGAACTACTGACGGCCTTGGGAGAGCCAGTCCTGACAAAACTCTACCATCTGGTGAGCAAGATGTATGAGACAGGCGAAATACCCTCAGAGTTCAAGAAAAATATAGTAATTCCAATCCCAAAGTAAGCAGGTGTTGACAGATCTGAAAATTACCGAACAATCACTTTAATAAGCCACAGCTGCAAAATACTAGCGCGAATTCTTTGCAGACGAATGGAAAAACTAGTAGAAGCCAACCTTGGGGAAGATCAGTTTGGATTCCGTAGAAATATTGGAACACGTGAGGCAATAATGACCTTACGACTTGTCTTGGAAGAAAGATTACGGAAAGGCAAACCACGTTTCTAGCATTTGTAGACTTAGAGAAAGCTTTTGACAATGTTGACTGGAATACTATCTTTCACATTTTAAAGGCAGCAGGCGTAAAATACAGGGATCGAAAAGCTATTTTCAATTTGTACAGAAAGCAGATGGCTGTTATAAGAGTTGAGGGTCATGAAAGGGAAGCAGTGGTCGGGGAGGGAGTTACTGAATCTGTATATTGAGAAAGAAGTAAAGGAAACAAAACAAAAATTTGGAGTATGAATTAAAATCAATGGATAAGTAATAAAAACATTAAAGTTTGCCGATGACATTGTAATTCTTTCAGAGACAGTGAAGGACCTGGAAGAGCAGCTGAATGGAGTGGAAGATGTCTTGAAAAGAGGATATGAGATGAACATCAACAATAGCAAAACGAGGATAATGGAATGTAGCCGAATTAAATCACGTGATTCTGAGGGAATTAGATTAGAAAATGAGACAAAAAAGTAGATGACCTTCGCTATTTGGGGAGCAAAATCACTGATGACTGACGAAATGGCGAGGATGTAAAATGTAGACTAGCAATGGCAAGGAAGCGTTTCTGAAGAAGAGAAATTTATTAACGTTTGGTATAGATTTAAGTGTCAAGATGTCTTTTCCGAAAGTATTAGTATGGACTGTAGCCATGTGTGGAAGTGAAATATAGGTGCTAATAGTTTAGACAAGGAAAGAATAGAAGCTTCTGAAATGTGGTGCTACAGAAGAATGCTGAAGATTAGATACGTAGATCGCGTAACTAATGAGAAGGTACTGAACAGAATTGGGAAAAAGAGGAATTTGTGTTACAAATTGACTGGAAGAAGGGATTGGTTGGTAGGACATGTTCAGAGGAATCAAGGAATCACCAGTTTAGTATTGGAGGGCAGCGTGGAAGGTAAAAATCATAGTGGAAGACCAAGAGAAGAATACACCAAGTAGATTCAGAAGGTTGTAGGTTGCAGTACTTACTTGAAGATAACGAAGCTTGTACAGGATAGAGTAGCATGGAGAGCTGCATCAAACCAGTCTCTGGATTAAAGACCATAACAACAACAAGGTTGTGTGTTTTAATCGTATATTATTGGTTGCGTTAACTGTAATTCACCATTTAAAATGTTCGTGGGATAATGTAAGCGACAAGTGCTCAGTTGGGCACTTCTAAACCAATGTGACGACCACACAAACTGTACCACCATAACCATGTAACCATAATACTCTAATACTGTGTATTTCAATTATTCAATGTGTTTAACACTGTCATTGCATAAAGTGAAATTCAAAATGTTACGAAAATGTGCTTGGTGCCCGATTCAAATGAATAGTGCTCGGTTTGACAGATTCTCAGTCAATGTCACGACCTTACAGACTGTAGCGTTATACTACATATCCTGTATAATATTGTGTATCTTAATAGTTTAATGTGTTTAATATTGTCCGCTTCATAAACGCAAATTTACAACTTTAAAAAACAAGTTTGATGCCAAACATTCTATGCTAATAATATTTAGGTATGTAAAATCTAGTTTCTCTTGCGGGCACTAGTCAGTTGATGGCCCAATAAAGTGTAAACTACGGTATTTAGAAATAATAAAAAATTAGTAGAACAACTGTTTGTTTGTTATTCGAACTACCATGAAGTGACGGAAGAATCCGTAAATAACAAAATGTTGACTATACACTAAGGAAAACGAATGCTATTTGTAATTTCTACCTTATTTTCTGAAAATAAGTATCATAAGCTTTACTTTCTTTAGAGCTATTTAACAAGTTTTGAGGAGGCGCTTGTGGGTAATAATATTGATATACACTTGGTTTTATAAACCACGTTTGATAAATGCAGTATAATCAAAGCTATGTAAAATCTTAATGCCAGTAAGAAGGTATTCAAGTTTGGTGGTAGGTGCCTCTACATCGTCCATATTGAGATGGGAGATGTTTGAACAGGTGTGGAGTGTGAGTCATGTGCCAGACAGGTGGTGTCAGATGGCTCGAGTGTATGTAGCCTCTATGCCATAGTAAAGAGGTCACTAGTTGTCTGCAGTGTTGGAAATGCAGTTAAAACACTGTTAATTTCATTTCCGACTTTGTTTGTTTGGTTATCTAATTGTTTATTAATTACTACTATTATGTATTTCGTAATGTGATTAAAAGAAGGTATGAATGAGAAATACTGTTTATCTATAGTTTTTGTACTACACATTATAGTAACGGGTCACGTGAAAAGTGTTAGAGAATGACGTGTTTATTAGTTATTCGTACCGGACAAATTATTATAAACTAATTCCACAGTTTATGGTACTGGGGAAATTAGATTGTGATGTCGGAAAAATTGTTTTGTTAAAAGGGAATTCATTTTATGTTTGTAGTTTTTCAAAATTTGTTTATGGTAATTTACTGTTCTGATTAAGAGACGAATTTTGATTGGTTCTGTATATACGCGAAGGATGAGCGGGTTGGTGCTGTTTCCCGAATTACTGTGATGTTTCTCTGCCAATAAGAAATTAGCACACACACACAATTTGGCAACATGAAGCTTCGCCTGTATAGCGAAAGAAGCAGAGTCGCGGCTTCGATCCTATCAAACGTATTGATACGTGCTCCGCTGAAAATTATTAATATTGTGATATTTCGGTACCAATATGCTTGAGAAGTGCAGTAAAGTGTGGTAGAGAGTTCGAGTTAATGCAGGGGTGAAGTTCAGAACTTGTAGTGACATTGAAATCATTAATTACCGCGTGGCGTGTTGCTGACTCGCGAACTTGAATATTTTATTACTTGTGACTAATACTAGCGACGCCTGACCGAGGAATTCTAAAAGAAATAATCAGTTAGTAAGCTGTAGGTGAATAATTACCATAAACTGGCTATGGTTATGAATGAGTGTGTGTTAACATTTCAAACTATCTACAGTTTAGTTTAAGACTTGGAGTGACTGGTGTGTCCAAGATATCGTAATAGAGTGAAATATTAGTACACAAATACTTTCATTTAAATATTTAAATCCACTCCCAGAATAATTTTAGTGTGACTGGAAGAATATAGTGTGTACAGCTGTTTTTTCTATAGCTTTCTCCGATTGAGAAATGCATGCTAGTATCTTGAAGGAGGCATACGTGTGTAAGAAGAAATCCACCACTAAGTGAGTGGAACTTCGTAAATCAGAAACGCAGTGTCTCCGCAGCTGCTGAATGTATAAAATATTTCATGAATTTATACGCTTAGGACGCGTGGGGAAAGCAAGAGGATGAATATTGAAAGTGATGCGAATGGGGAAGAGCAAATACAGGGCTTGAGGGACTCAAAGAGACTGTTAGAAAACCGAAGACGGTGGGAGATAGACGGAGGAGATTTTGTATTGGATTCCTATCGATAAGGAAACACTTAAATGGCGTTGACGACGTAAAGAAACAAGTAGATCAGAGTTGGATGCGAAAAGCTGAAGATCGTGTCGTGTTGTTGCACACTTTTGGACATTTATACGTCCAACGGTGGATCGTAAATGGTAGATGCCGTCAATAATGTTACTCGAATCCTTAATCCAAGGTGTGCGGGAAATACGTGTGTGCCATCTGCCCGTAATTCGTGTCTGTTTAATTTCGTTCTTTAAATTATTTGTGTTAGATATATGAGAGGATGGAAGATTAGGGCTTAACGTCCCATCGACGACGACTTTATTTGGGATGTCTGAGACACTTGTGTATCACCCTTGTCTGAGTAGGTGAGTAAGGGAAACTGTCTGCAAACCATATACGCACTGTTCAGTGTTCCAAAATATTGCTCCTAGGAGCATAGTTTCTGTGAGGGTCTGGCTCGCGTAGGAGAGCTGTAAACTGACTCTCTGTGAATCACATTATGCAAGTACGATCATTAGACTACACAGATTAAGCAGTAAAGGATAAACGCACTAAAACATTTCTTGGAGGTAGACTGCTGTGCGAAAATGAAAGGACGAAAGTACATTTCGCAAGAAGTGCTACTGCCAAGTAGTATGGCTCGATGAAACTTGGACCACGCATCGACAGGACTGATACAGTATAGTACAGAAGGTAACTGAAGGAAATACGTAATGAGATGAAAAGAGATGACGCTCTTATACACACACAGCAGTTAGACTATAGTCACAGCGATTCATGATGGTCCCCTGCACATTACAAAATGTGTGTGATCGCCACAGTAGGCAGTACATGCTCTGCTATGTGCTCACAAGCTGTATGTAAGATTGGTAAGGAGTTCTGGTGGTAGGAGGTTTCATTCGCCCATCAACGCGGTGGACAACTGCTGGATAGTCGTCGCTGCACGTTGATGTGCTGCAATACGTCACCGCAACGCATTCCACATGGAAGTCGGAGAAACGGGCAGGTCATTCCGTTCACCGAATATCCCCTCCTTCAAACAGCCCCTCCACCTGCGCTGTAAGGTACGGTCGTGCAGTTTAATACATAAAAATAAAGTCAGGGCCGAATGCGCTCCTGAAAAGACGCACATGGGGAAGGTGTACAGAGTCTAACATGTTGTCGAGTAAACCAATGCTACATTATGTCTCCCTACACCGTAACACCCGGATCATCGAAACAATAATACTGGACGTATCCTTACATGGCAAAAGATGCGACACATTATGAGCACATGAACGGTGAGAAGCACATAGCATCAATGAACACACTGTAACTAGCGCGTAACCAATGTAAGTACGTTAGTGGCAGACGGAACAAATTAACAAGCTTGCACAGGTTACAAGGTAAAGCAAGGAAACGATCTTGCTAGGCCAGAACGTACATTTTCTTTTCAATGTAAGTCATCTTAGTTTGTGAACGTCATATTTTCTACCATAATGAATGAGCAGGCCGGAGCAAAAGAAACAGTCTCACAGAGCAGGCAGTCTGGGAGAATTCTGAATTTGTCTAAGAAGAAGACGTCAAGTAACCAAGTGTCAACACAAGACGAAAGCTTTACGAGAAGAAATTCCAAAATGACTGCGGTTTAAAATCGTCAGTACCGTCGATATTGAACGGCCCCTACCTATTTTGTTTGACAACATGATACATAAGGCACAAGTAACTTATGAGAGTAAATATGACGTGGAGACAGAGAGGACAAATCTGTAGGAAGTAAACGTGATACGTGTGGGTGAACAGCTGCAACGAAAGAAAAGGACGTACTCTGTACTGCAGTTTCTTTCCAACCGTTACTCATTTTCCAGACATTGCTGTTTCGATTTTTTGTATTTGAACTCTTGTTCAGCTTCACAGTTTTCTAAGTTTTATTGTTAAACGTCTTTGTTGTTGTCTCCCACGTACCGTTACGTTGAATACCATAGATGATCTCCCCTCTTCGGCAGTTACCCTACAAAATCAACCTTATACTCTCTATTTTTAAAGCATGTTTTCAAATAATTTACTACCTTTCCAGAGAATATGCTTAACAAATAATCTAGTGTATATCATAAAACCTATCCCAAAGGCAACCAGAAACATGTCACTCGACAGGATATTTAATTTGTGTTATACGACGAGAACTAATGACTGTTACTCAGGTATCTAGTTAGCGATAGTTGAGTTATGAATTCGGTACCATAGGGTCGTACTTCTTCGATTTGCTTTGGACTAAATTTAGAGCCTGGTAACAACAGCGGCAGTGTTTTCTCAGGGCTGCAGAGGTGATTACTCTAAAGAGCGGCTAAGTGATTCCTAGATTCTCCTCAGTGTCTCGTGACTGAATCTCATGACCAAAACTTTTTCAATCAGACAAGTAACGTTATTCTCGGTAACAAAGTGTTTGACTTTGAAGTTGCCGATCGTCATAGTTAGGATATTGACCTACTCCAGCAGTTCGCTGGAAATTTTCTCGGAATAAAATTAAATGTTTCGAAAGGGCATAGAAAATGCTGTGATGTACAGGTAACGCATTATTATGCGTTATAGCCGGTAGACGATATACGAGTACACCACTCTTTTTCTTCCATGTTTTGATCGTACAAGATTCTTATTCTTTATACTTGCATTACAAAGTAACTTCTTTCTGGACGTCCATTTACTTCGCTCTCGTCTTTCACAATGACACATACGTTACTTTCTGCTTATGTATCAGACTTATTATCTCTTTTCTGTTATTTAATTCTCGTATTCGTATTCAGGTGCATTCTGACTAATGTGCCTCGTCTGAACGTGTACTCCTTTTCCTGCCAGTAAGACTATCGCTCAATTCAGTACAAAGAAGATTATTCGCCCACTTTGTTGTAATAAGGTATCAAAATACGAGTAGGGAAGCAAATTTAATAATGTATTTTGTCACTTGATGTGTTGAAGCTTATCAGATAACTCCTGGCCCTTGTGTATAAGTGACTTGCAACGAACTGGTGTGTACTTTCTCCACGGAAATAGCAGTATTTTATCAGGAATTCTAAGATACCAGCGTTACGATGCCGTGTTCCTTGATTCTAGGGGTACATCAAGTGCCGTTAAAAACTGTCATGTGGCGAACAAATTGCGAGCCTAGAGACTGTCGGAACAGATTTTTAATAGTCACGGCTCAATTCCCGTGCTGGGTACGTGTACTGGATATCTTGAATTGCTCTCAGCGAGTCAGAGATGACGAAGACTTTCGTAGTTCGAACACGTCACTTCTGCTCCAGTGATCTCAGGATCACCCTGCATATCACGATGTTGACGGTTGCTCATAAATATTTCACGTAACTACGTATTTCCATTAATTCAGGAATCGTTGGCAGATGGACCCGACCACGTTGTTCTTAACGCAACAATGTCGACAGGTGCAAATGTTTCCCAGGAGTCGTGCGAGTAGGCCTGATGGATCGTTACTGTCTACAATGTATATTGAAGATCTAGTGGATAATGTTGTAGACACGGAAGACTGTGCGTGGAGCAATCATTTACATATAGGAAGGTTCCTACGCCAGACAACTGTGGAGAAATACGGAAAGGCCTGCAGAGGATCGACAGCTGATACAGATAGACTTACTGATCTCTCACCTTGAACAGAAGAAACAGAACACGGGAAGAAGTCGATTACAGTATTGGCAAGAAATTAATGGAAATATGTAGTTACATGAAATATTTATGAGCAACCGTCAACAGCGTGAAATGCCGGCTGATCCTGAGATCACAGGAGCAGAAGTGACGTGTTCGAACTACGAAAGTCTTCGTCATCTCTGACTCGCTGAGAGCAATTCAAGATATCCAGTACACGTACCCAGCAAGGGAATAGAGCCGTGACTATTAACGGCTCAAATAATCGCATTCGCCAAAGCGCGTTACCAGGGTTCTATCTCCGATCCCCTTTTCTCCGTCTACCGTGGAGAACTATAAAACATGTCTGAGGAATGCAACAAGGAACTGAAATTCCTTTAACTGTTAAGCTCTGTTACCAATTTATGCGAAATAACCTATACACCACTGCACTGAATCACAGCTACTTATCGAGTAAATCGCGACTGTTGATGAGAATATTTCTTAAATATGCTTCGCCTTTCTTTGTTAGCGACAAATTTGAGAAGATTAAACAGCATTTTCTCTCAAACTCCCTTATAAATTTAATTTTCGGGCGCAGGGAGAACTCATTTTATGAGAAATTTTTCAGTAGTAACACTAGAAATATGTGAAATCTACGCGGATAGTTATCCACAACCATTCATAAAGGATTTTCTCAAAAGACGCAATATATCAACTTTACGAAGGTATGTATTCACTTCACGAATGCATTGATTCATGGCGATACGCAGTGATAAAATTCTATCGAGCTCCGCGTCAACTCGTTTATAATCCACAAGCTTTCGACTGCGCACTCTCGGCTGTTGTCAAGTGGTGACTGTCTTTTGATTGCAGCTTGATTTATTTTCACTTACATCTTTTAATTCATCAGTATTGTGACTGATTTGATGTAGCCCACCACGAATTGCCCTTCTGCTCCAAACTTTTAATCTCAAAGTATCGTTTACAGTTATTTGCTGGATGTATTACAATCTCTGTATTTCTTTATAGTTTTTACCCTCTAGATCTCCCTCTAGTGGCATGCAAGTTATTCCCTGATGTCGTAGTGGAAGTCCTATCATCCAGTGCCTTATTTTTCTTTCAGTGTTCCCTAGTTGTTCCTATCCCTGCCGATTCTGCGGAGAAGGTCCCCATTCCTTACCTTATCAGTACACCTAATTTTCAACATTCGTCTGTAACACCACATCTCAAATGCTTCAGTTCTCTTCTGTTCTGATTTCCCCACAGTCTACTTTTCACTACTAAATAATGCTGTACCACAAAACCACGTTCTCAGAAAGTTCTTCCTCAGACTGAGGCCTCTGTTTGATATTAGGTGACTTCCCTTCATCAAGATTGCTATTTTTGCCAGTGATAGACTTATTTTTATGTCTTACTTGCCCCATCCGTCGTGGGTGATGCAAGCCTTCTCTTAAGGACTCTAAATGGAAAAGTAATCTTTAGGGCTGGTCAAGCTGGAATATAACTGTTTTGGTGTGGTAAGCTGCTAAGCACAGTAGCTGAACATATATTGGTTTGCTTAGTTTACACGGGCATACACAGATACACAGAAAATTAGTACTTACATTTTCCAAAACATTAAAACCAATAATCCTTCAAACATTAACACCATACAAATTTGTTAGAATATAAGATCTCTCATAATTTTTAAAATTAATTACTGAATTTTTTAATACTCAAACCTTCCCTATAATACTACAAACAATAACCTTATAAATATTACAGTGATCGAAGTATTTAGAATAATCACTGAAATTCAAGTTTGCCCAAGTTTCCTTTTTCTTAAAGTATTAAAACCAATATCCTCAAAAATTTTAAATCATCCAAGGTACTCTTTCTGAACCAAGTAAGCTTAAGTTGAAGAACTCTTTCACATTAATGCACGATAACGGGCGATGGGGATATTGACATGTGAATGACTTAACGGCAGTTCAACCAATCCAGTTGTGAGAAAACAAACGTTACGGTAGCTACAGAAGAATTTAATTACATTTCATTGAAGCTAACATAAGCTAATGAGGCCGCACACAAATAAATCCTAAACAACATTAGATACATTAGTACATGTCTCACTTTACAACATTCCCAGGCTAAGGACAAACTCTGTAAGCAGCAAATTATCTCCATCAGTCTTAATCAACTCTACGTTCACGTTGCCTCTTGAACATGAGGTAATTTTGAACAATATAGTTAAACCTTGAGGGGACTGACTGACAGCTTTGTAATCACAGAAATTAATTAACTCCCTTACAAGCAAATTTCGGCCAGTCGAGGCTGAGAACGTCTATTCACAATTACGAAGTGTCTTAAAGCTGACATCACTTCTCTACAATATCATGCACACATTTCAACATGATTTACACAACCGGGAAAGTCTACGCCAGAAAGGCATGCGATTAGCCACGCGTACATGGATGTTTGCAGAACAGTGCCAAGGAAGAATTTCGTAACAGTACAGTCAAAGACAAGCCCAAGTCGCTCTCCGGAGCAACATCCAATGTGATGTGTCCCAGAGGAAACACGAAAAATGCTCGCGAGTCTTGGCAACCGAAAACAGTTCAATTTACAGAATGAACCTGCAGGCGACCAGACTCAAACACAGACGGATGAATTACTGTAGCAGCCAAGACGGATGATTCGGTTCAAATGCCAAACTGAGTGCCGACACTCACGAAAATCATTAGGAGCGGGAGGCACTAGTTACGCTGTGATGCGCTCCCTGCCATCCGCCGACTAGACAGCGACCCCGGGCCTCTGACCCGTTACTAGGACGACGTCGTAGCACTTCCCGCGCTTGAAGTGCACAGCTAGCATGCGACCGGCTCTCGCTACATGGCTTACTCAGCGCTCTGTCGTCCAGTCCAGCAGTCAAACAGGCTCACCCAGTGCGCGCTTAAAACTACTATTCACGCCTGGCATCTCTGACCACAGAAAAATTTTTCTCTACATAAAGGGCGCTGACGCCATAAATCGATACGGTCACATGTACGCATCGCAGAAGTACGAACCGAAATCATATGACCGTATCAGTTATTTTTCTGTCTACGTGTCAGATTTCAGTAACTTCCTCTACATTGAGACCCCAATTCTGATAGGCAAGTCCTCGCTGTTATCATTTCTGCTACTTCTGATTACTTTGGTTTTCTTCAGTTTACGCTCAACCCCCTTTCGGTACTCATTATACAGTTCATTCCATTCGACAGGTACCGTTATTCTTCTTCCCTTTCACTAAGAATAGCAATGTTGTATAATACTCGTCTTTCCCTGTAGCTTACCACTACTTCTATCAGGATTTCGAACATGTTGCACCATTTTACGCTTTTTCCAGCTGGACAATTCCTATGGCTGTATCTTCAGTTTTCTTAAGGTTTGCGTCCATTTTCAACCCCAACGTCTTCCTGGTGCCTCTACCTTCCCAGAAGCCAATGTGATTATCATCTAAAAGATCCTCAGTTTTCCTCTCCATTCAACTGTATATTAAAGTTGTCAGCAACTTGGATGCATGAGCTATTAAGCTGACTCAGCCATAGTGCTCGCATTTATCTGCCCTTCTCCAGAACTGTGTGGATGACATTCCTCCTAAAGTGTGAGGGTATAACGCCAGACTCATACATTCGATACACCAACGTCAATAATCATTTTGTTCACATTTTTGCCACTTATCCCAATGATTTTAGAAATTTTGACAGAATGTGATCCATACCTTCCGCCTCACTTAATACTACGTCGTTCTAAGTCCTCTTAAATTCTAATACTGGATCAGCTGTTGTTTCCCAGTAGACTCCTGTACCTCCCTCTATCACGTCATGAGACAAGTTCTGCCCCTCATACAAGACTTCAGTGTATTCGTTCCACCTATCTATTGTCTCATATGTGTTTAGCAAAGGAGTTCCCATTGCACTCTTAATTTACAGCCCTTGCATTTAATTTCATCAAAGGTTGTTTTGTCTTTTCTGTATGCTCAGTATCTCCTTCCGACCATTATTCGTTTGTAAATTCCTTCGCATTTTTCATGTACCCATTTCGATTTGGCATCCTGCACTTCCTATTTATTGCAGTCTTAATTGACCTGTATTTGTGTACTCCTATATTTTTTGTTCTTCCTTCCTTCATCGATTAACTCGAGTAATTCTTCTGTTACCCACGGTTTCTTCACAGTTACTTTCCTTGTACTTATGTTTCTTTTTCCAACATCTGTGACTGCCTTTTTAAGAGACGTCCATTCCTCTTCAAAATAATTGCCTGTCCAGCTATTCATTTTTGCCGTATATATATCTCAAGAGAAAACCAAGCATTTCAAAAATGGTTCAAATGGCTCTGAGCACTATGGGACTCAACGGCTGTGGTCATCAGTCCCCTAGAACTTAGAACTACTTAAACCTAACTAACCTAAGGACATCACACACACCCATGCCCGAGGCAGGATTCGAACCTGCGACCGTTGCAGCAGCGCGGCTCCGGACTGGAACGCCTAGAACCGCACGGCCACCGCGGCCGGCTCAAGAATTTCTCTTTACTCCTTAGAACCTGAGAATCTCCTCTGTTTATGCATTGATTCTTGCTGACTAGCCTCTTAAAATTCAGGCTTCACTTCGTCATTTCGCGATGTAATCTAACTAGAGTCTTTCTATATCTGCCGTCCTTTTCCAAGTATACCTCCTCCTCTTGTGATTCTTGAACAGGGTATTCGCTATTACTATATGCAATCTACTGCACAATTCTAACTATCTTTCTCATCTCTCATTAATACTACGAAGCGCTTGTTCTCCCATAACCCTTTCTTCTACCCCTTATCCTACAATCGCATCCAAGATCCCATGACTATTAGATTTTCATCTCCCTTTAAATACTGAATTACTATCCAGTACCCTCATACACTTTCTTTATCTCTTCATCGTCTGCTTTTGACGCCTGCATGTATACATGAGCTATTGTTGACGGTGTTGGTTTTCTGCGGTTCTGATGAGAACAATGCTATCACTAAACTGTTCAGAGTAACTCACTTTGTGCGTTACCTTCCCATTCAAAATGAATCCTACTCCCTTTATACCATTTTCTGATGCCGTCGATGTTATCCTATATTCGTTTGACCAGAAATTCTTGTGTTCTTTCCATTTCACTTCATGCCCTTTATCTAGATTGATCATTAACATTTCCCTTTCTATATTTTCTCTCTTTCTGTAGCATTCCATGCCCGACACGTACAACGTTATAATTTCTTTGATTTTTTCGTCTTTTTCTCATGATCCCCTCTCCTCCTCGAAATCGGAATGGGGGCTAGTCCGAAATCTTTTGTCATTGCAGAGGTCATCATGACACTTTCTCAATTACACGCCATTATGTGTCTTTAATGCAGTGGTTTCTGTTCCCTTGCGCATCATTTCTAATTCTTCCGCCTTTTAGGAGCATTTCCCTAAGCCAAGAACAAGATGTCCTGAATACGTGTCCGCTCCTGTGTCCTCTTTGGTAATGCCATTGTCATAATAAGGGTAACATCTTATACCGGAAGTGTTCGGCATTTCCCCGCCACTGCTGATGCTTCTTATTCGGAATCTAAATAGTAACAAGGTTCGAATCCAGGACCTAGGTCCCCTGGACCACGGGAGCTGCCACCGTCCCGATGTAGCTGCATTCCCTCATGCGAGGTCAGCTGTCCCCGATCCAGCGCCATATGAGCTAATGTCTTCGTTGCGCGTCTGTCGCGCTGGATCGAGCTCAAGGAACGTCTCAGAGGCAGAGCGACTATGTGAGGACGGTAGCAACAACCTTTACAGTGACCTCATGACAATGGCCGAGGAATAATCGGCCGAAAGCTTGTGGATTTTAAACTACTTCAGGCCGCTAGAAGCTCGTGGGAATTACATCAGTGTGTATTCTTTGTTTTGTAAAGAGTAACCAAAGGTGATAGACTGGGTGCAGACACCTCTTTGTGTAACTAAATGAATTAATGTAATCTTTTTACTTTGCTGTAATTCGGGAACGTAATCCCTCTGCTAGTAATTTACAAATGCCGCACTCGGATGGACATACTTATATATTGCAGTTAATAACCGTAACCGTATCAAAAATAGTTCATCATATAATTGGCGCTCAACGTGGGATGTGTTAAAATCATTATTGCAGGTTCACAGTCGCCAAATACTGGAGCTCCCAACAACGAGCAGCTCAGATTTCCGTGAACGGACGATGGTTGCTGGAAAGATGGATTCATATAGGAAATCCAGCAACTACTTGAACAGTCGTAATTCCAGCAATACGTAGCGCCTGTCATTCCATCATATGCCAGTGCCAACACGCGCATTCCTCCTCGTGATAGTGTACTCTGCCACTGTCTGCCATTTGTCTTTGAGAGAACCCCAATCGTCGGCTCAGACACATTATCGATGCAGTGGCCGTGGAGTTCACAGTTCAACATTACTAGTATGAGCAGACCACAGAGGTCCATTGCCACTGCAGCAGCCTGAGGAGCGGTATTAAACTTGCCGATCTAGGCTAACGAAGTGATTGTTTGCGGCTCAAACACATTTTGGAAGAAGCGGCGGTGGAGTTCGCAGTTAGTCACTAGTATGAGCAGACCACAGACGTCTATTGCCACTGTAGCAGCCTGAGGAGCGGCATTAAACTTGCCGATCTAGGCTAACGAAGCGATTATCTGCGGACTGCGGCCATTTCTCAGGGAATCTGTAGCAAACACTCTCCCTAGGCGTATCTCGTTTAAATATACATACATTATCTGACAAACAAGGTGAAGCATTCAGAAGATATGGTTGTATGTGAATGTAACTTTGTACATGTACACACCATCAGTGAGTATGCAAATGATTAGAGTTGCATTTTTTTTGTTACAGCTAAAATGGCCAGCAGATTGCATTGGTGTTCTTCATGGTCAGTATCACAATCAGGCTTTGATGAATATATAAGAAGTGCGAACATCATCTGTTGTTGAGTTGTCACTGTGGAGATCATGGGAGATGTAAGACAGCATTATCGGCATGCGCACAGTGTAAAAGGGGCCACATTGTCGGTCCCCCATTTTCTCGCCTGGTCGAATAGTGATATATCCAGATTTGTGTGCATTAGTATGTGACAGTGGCCCAATGTTGGACTACATAGGAACGTAGTAGCAGCCATACTCGTCGTCAAGTTTTGAAGTCAACAAATCTGACAACACCAAGGGAGGATCGCTGAACCGTACACCAACTACGTCACATTTCCTTCACATCGGCGCCTGCCATTTGAAAACAAATAATTGACTTCCTGCAACATTCTTTATGATCCCACATCACTGGTCAAATAGGAGCACCACCTGGACTAGAGAACTACCAACCCATGTGCAGGCTGCCATAAACACCATTCCATAAACGGCTGACTTTGAAGTTGTGCAGTAAGCAGGAATCAGCGACTATTAATAATTGTTATCGTGCTACATTCAGTAAAGAATCGCGGTGTTTCAGTATCTAGGATGACGATCGCCATCGAGAATGGCAGCGATCCAATTAGAAGTCACATTCCTCCGAAGTTTTGGAGAGACGCTATTGTACTGTCGGAAGCCACTGGGCATGGCTTCAGGTCACGTCTAGTAGTGATTGAGTCAACTCTCCCAGTACAATGGTATGTCACGGACATACTGCGTCCCGTTGTTACTTCTCATGCGACAATATAGTTGTGCCATTTCTCAGGACAATGCTCATCTACACATGGCGCGTGTCTCTGTGAACTGTCTAAGGGATGACGAGGATCTCTCGTGACCAGGAAGGTTCCTGTATGTCCGCCCATAGCACATGTGTGGCAACAGCTAAGCCATCATTTCCGCCCCAGTGACAGTATCCAGGACATCGAGGACTAGTTGTGAGTTAGCGTGTCTCCAGAGAGATTACAAAGGCTTGCTGACACAGTTACCGGCTGAGCCAATACATGCATCCAGGTCTCAGCGTGTGCTCCGACATACCGATAAATGGACTTATACTGCCATTCGTATATGACTCGATTTTGTAATCACTGAAAGAGCATCATAAACCGTCCCACCTTGTGGAGTTCCATCTCCTTTCTTCCTCTAATTTTGGGTGCTTCACTTTGTTTGGCAGGCACAAAACTCTCCACATCAACGTGTTCTTTGCTAGTCTTTTCATCTCTCCATAATAATCGAAGCCCACTTTTATTAAAACGTGCCACCTCTAACAAGGCAGCACCAAACTGACCGTCCCTTGCTGCTTCAGACAGTGCATTAAATTGCTTTCTTCACTTATTCGTTCCAGTACTTCCTCATTAGTTAATCTACCTATATGATTTCCAGCATTCTTCTGTAGTACCACATTGCAAAAGCTTTTGTTTACAGCTTGTTTGAACTGATTATCGCTCGCAAGGGCGCATCCTTTTCGCACTATGCTATATTCCATAAAAATAGGTCTGCCATCAAAAAGACTTCCAAAGACTGAAATTTATATTCTGTGTTAACAAATTTCTCTTTTTCAGAAAATTTTCTTTTTATTTCAGCTAATGTCTGTCATTTAGTTACTCAAATAGATAATCAACTGCTTTACGGGCCTCGTTTACTAATCTTATTGTACGGGTACCTTCTTGGCGAATTGTACTCCATTCCATTATCCACATTTTCCCTTTTTTCTTAAAAAAAGGAGAAATATTTGACTTTGACATCCCGTCGTCGACATCCAGGTCATCTGAGAAGGAGCACTAACTCGGATTGCTTCAAAGATGAGGACAGAAACCGACTATCCCGTTTCAAAGTGTGCATTGCCGCATTTGCCTGCAGCGATTTAGGGAAAACACAAAAATACATAAATCGAGATGGTCGAACGCTGAATTGAACCGTCGTCCTGTCGAAAGCGAGTTCAGTCTGTTCACCTCAGCGCCGCCTGGATCGATCGGTTTACTATTTTCTTCCCCAGGTATTATCCATTCCATTCAACTCCATTTGTAAGCCGTTTACCGTCTTTGAGAGAATTACAATGCCGTCGCCGAACGACAAAGTTTATACCTCTTCTAAGTTTCAATTTCTTTTCTAAATCTCTCATTGGTTTCTTTTACTGCTTGCACCGTGAACAGACTGAATAACATCTCTGACTAACATATTTCTCAACAACTGCTTCCCTTCCAAGCCCTTCGACTCTCATCACGTCCGATGGTTAAAGGCTTTGGTATTACGGGCTTAAAATTCTGTTGCTGTACTGTCCTTGCGGATTGCGAAACTGGCTGAAACCAGGAGAATATTATGTACCTGGTAACGCTTTTGCAAAATTGATCCCCCGACATTGTCTTCAACTTTGTGCCCTGTTGCGCAACAGCATACACTCAACGCTATGCAACAGCAACAGGAGCAGCAGGAATTAATAGAAAACGTCAAGGTCGCCAAAAGATTCCGGATCCATGACACAATATTTTCAGACACAACCGAAAACCCATTTCGATGAAGCTGCAACGAGGGAGTTGCCGAACCACAGGGGCGGGGGGGTTCTACGCACTCTTTATTGCTTCAGATCACATTAAAATTCTGTCGAATAGTCTTGAACGGTCCCTAGTGACTGCAGCCTGTATACTAAAATAAAATTCGCGGTCACACTGCACTCCAGCGGGCTGTGATCACGCTTATTAGGGTTGCTGGCCCAGAATGTGCTTAGCAGGTTGAATCGTACACTTGGAGACACTAGTGCCAAAGGCTGTCAATACCATTGTCCTGTAGCTCATCGTACAACGAACGCCGCAATGAAAGGGGGGATTTAATTGACGCTCTTTATGCGAACCGCTGCGGCCTTCTCGTGTCAATTCTGAAAGGCGGTGTGTCGGAAACTTTTTCCTCTGTCTCCCATAAGAAACCAGCGCGCTTTTGACGCTGGACGTCGCGGCTCTGACCTACATAGCCGAAGCTCCAACAGATAGGGTGAAATGAGGGTAAAGGGGGTTCGAAGACGTTCCCATAGTGTGACTCATCCAATGTTGCACTGGACAGAATTGTTGTAAATTCGGTGCCAATGTGACATCATTAACCCATCTTACACCTCTTATGTGCTTCTGAGGCCTTTTCTTCGCGTGTGTGGCCATATTTCTATTTGAAGCGTCGCCTTACCCGAGGGTGACGTTGCAGGTCGTCAACATCTGCATCATTGCAGAGCAATGTTGTAGGGGTCGCAATGGAGGACCATTACGGGTTTTCGAAAAAGTGTTCTCTTAATTCTGTCGTCCAGTGTAATTAAGAACTTCCATTGTTCAATAAATGAATTTTCACAATCAAGAGTGAACTGGAATAACTGCTGTGGTAATTCCGAGCTAAAAGTGACAGGACTCCCGGTATAGAGATTCAGTAATACTATAAATTTAAATAAAAACTGTTTGCATCAGCTTTAAAAATTGAACTTAGAGTCTGGAAAATTTTAGTCCGAAATCTGTCGTAGTTGAGTCAGAATTCCGACGACATGAACTGCAGGATAATTAATAGTTCATACTGGCTCTAAACACGAAAAAAGTCAAGTGTAATCAAGTCCCTGGTAACCACTGTCCTGCCAGAGTTAAAGTACCAGCGTACAGCGATCATGATTAATCTCAGTAAATCAGCCAGTCAACGCTGAAATCGCACGCGTAATATACTTAACGGCCATGTCTGCGCCCGAACTGCAGTTCTGCAATCCGGATTGCAGCATTATATCCTTATATGCTACCTTAAAACTGAAGATACTAAAAGATGTGTGCCGAAAAATTGATTACAAATCAAATGCCACAATTACTTTTAATGTGAATACTTCACCTGCAACGGTAATTAAAAGCAAAGCTATCTTAAAATAATTAGGATGACTTTCAGTTTTAAAGACCTCTGCCTTGAACCTTTACTGCACACATGGAAGTGCCACATCAGTCTTATAAAAAGTGAGCCTCTGTTTCTTCCAGTGCCATCCACGTAGGTCTGAATTTAAATTATGGGCAAAATTATAGAAAATACGTAATTAATTGGCAAAAGTGGAAATTGCAATCTAAATGTTAATCCTGAATGAGTGATTACGTTTTCCGATACATGCTGCGATGCTGTTTTGTGTATCTGCTTCGAATAATTAGTTATTATTATTTTAATCAATTATTTAACACAGTCGCCTCTCATCGGCCAATTAGGTACATAAATAAACATGTGAGTAACTTGGCGTGCGATTTAATTTGGCAGGTGGATCTTCTCTGTGACTTAATTGGTGTAAATTCTAGTACAATGATTGCAAAAAGTCGTTTTAAAGTTAACTTTCATCCTTTCAGGATCAATTTTCACTCATTAATTGGTTAAATACTTTTCTTCTATAGTCAATCTATATATCAAAATAATAATTTCGTTCAGCTCTTTCGTTTAACATATAGCTCCATATGCGTACATGCGTATCGTGATGTTCGTGACGTCATGTCCATATGCTGGCGAATCTGAGTCGTGCCACTACTATCGCAGCGCCCCTCCCGCCGCGCAGCTTTTCCGCACCTTCCGTTTGCCGTCAAACACCAGAGTGGCACAAGTATGAGCAATCAAGCCTTCAAATCAAAACAAGCCACCTTGGCGTTAGTTCTAGTTTGCCGTATGCCAACCAGCGTCAACACCATTTTTGAGCATCTAACATTTAAGTTGTTGTCTCCGTTCCACAACAAACTACAGCCTCATCTCTGAAAAACTAATTTCATCTCCCTGTATTTAACTCTTGCTACATACAGGATTTCAGAGTGTATCCTAGTCTTCATTTTCCAAAGCTTTATCTACATTTACAAATGCTCCAAGCGTTGGTTTTCTATTCTTTGAACTACCTTCTGAGATAAGTCGTAGGGACAGTCTGATCTCGCAAACTCCTACATATCTCCGGATCCAAAACTGATCTGAACTGAATGCAGCTTCTATCAGTTACTCCACTCTTATGTCCTTAACTCTTTTTATCATTTTGTAAACATGACTTGTTAAACTGATGACGGGGTAATATTAATCAACAAGAGGCTTCTTTGGAATAGGAATTATTACATTCTCCTCGATATCTGAGGGTATTTCACCCGTCTCGTATGTCCCACATTCTGGGCGGAATAGTCGTGGCTGGCTCTGAATAATTCTGTAGAAGTGTCGTCTACTCCAGCTGACTTATTTCGATGTAATTTTTTCATTCTGAAATTCTTCTTGCATTTTCATGTGTCCCATCCCAATTTCATTTACTCTCTCTTACGTTTCTATGATACTGCCTTTAAGTTCTTTTTCGCTATCCCGAACCTCTATGTATTGCCTTCACATTGAATCTTCCCTTCTTTCCTTAGCATCGGTGTTCTTTGAGAGCTGTTAATACTCATACAGGTGCTTCTCGTATTTCCAAAGAGCTCTTAAATTTTTCCAAATGCTGACTCGATCTATCCAATAGTCATGCATAATTCTACGGCCCTGCACAGCTCGTCTATTCATTCCTGCTTTGCTTGTTGGCACTTCCTGTCAATCTCATTCTTTAGATCTCTTACTTCCTTTTAGCCTGTTTCATTTGCTGTATTTTTATATTTCCTCGTTGCGTCGGTCACATTCAGTATATTATCCAAGACTTTCTGTACAGCGTATTCCTTTTGCCCGTATGATCCTTTGCAGTTTTCACTATCTCATGCCTCAAGGCTACACATGGTCTTGTGTTCCTTACATCATTCTCACTCAATCGTTTCCTAATGCTTCCTTTGAAACTTTCGACAGCCTGTGGTTTTTAGAACTTTTCCATAAGAATTGTCCGCTATCCAGAAGAGTCAACATAGGTAAGAATAATATATGTTCCATAATTCAGCAAGATACAAATGTCGGTGACGTACTTGTAGGTCTATAGTGCTAGGTCTATAGTATCAATACAGTGACTTATGGTTAACTGACGCTAGAATAGAGACGAATTCCTCTTTTTATTCTAAACTGAATTTAACACCGTTAATGAGTCACCTTTGTTAGCGTTTAAAGAAATGTGGTTGTTTTCTTATGTATCATATTACCTGAACGCACCGGTGTTAAGACGTAGAGAAAAATACGGTTTTCTAATATACCATACTACATGAACACACCAGTGTTAAGAAACAGAGAAACATAAGCGCGTCGACGTTTCAGCTTATTTACCGCCTCAGTTTTCGGAGGTGCGCGGTTCGAATCCAAGCCTAGAGATGCACATAGACAGTCCTTAATTTTGACTACCTTTGTCAGATGAAAGTCAGGATAGTTTCTTCATAAATTTCAGAGTGGATCTCTTCCACCATTCGTCTCCAAACGGATTAATGTGTCTTCTCTAATGGCATTGCTATCGACGTGCAGTTCGACTGCTCCTTTCTCAGATTTGTACATTCGCCATGTGAACAAATGTTTTGCGCAGACTTCGGTACAATATTTTTCAAAACCTCGCATATTTCGTTCATTTTGTTTTCCAATTTAGATATTCCGCGTACGTACTAGTTGACGCCAGAAACAATCTACCACAGTTAACAGTAAAAAATTAATTGACTACGCTGACAGAGCCTCCGGGACAGATTAAATTAACCTGGCGCCCACGTGAATACCTTATTATTTCGTTTTGTAAATGCTTGGTGGCCCTTTGCTTCAATGATCGTTGATTTAACGCGCAATTTTTGGAGAAAATCGCTTTCAATAAATAAAACAGAATATTCAGTACTACCGAGAAAGTAATGTCACACTGTGGCATATGAACAAGTTGCGGTTTAGTGTGATACGCAACGACACAAATACTAGCCGAAAAGCAGATGTCAAATCTTGTTTGCTTGCGCAACAAATGCCTATCATATATCTGGTGCTATTGTGGCACGTTCCTTAAAGGTATGATTCTACATTTTCAATTTGTAATAAGGTTTCTGTTCCAGTCGTAAACCATTCAATAGCAGCGTAGGGTAGCTGTGCTTAGTTTTTATACGTCTTACAGTTTAATCGTTTTCTTACGTGTTTCTCTACTGCGGACAACAGATATTGTCTGTCTCTGTTCACTAATGTTTAACACCCCTTTTTCCGAACTGGATGTTGTACGAAAGTCCGTGTCATTTGACCCCAATAGCTACCTTCCTTTTAATATTCTGAAGGAAGATAAATACCCTCTGAGTTACTTTTTATGTTTATTCGGACTTACAGCTTCACATAAAATCTAATTACTCCTAATTGCACTGCGAAGTTTTAATTTTAACTGGAGTAATTAGGTTAGGTCTTGAAAACTAGATATCCGAATAAACATAAACAGTGACCCATTTTCTAGTAGTGCTTCCTCGCGTTACGTATTCCATTTGGAAGTTTTGCCACAACTTTTGTCTCATTTCCTTAACATTCAGACCTAAAACATATTCATTATTACAACTGAGGTAATAATTAATAAAGTTTCCATACCATAGTGTGAAATCTTTCTAGTTTAATTCACAGGATCTAGCGGGCAGTAAATACATACGCGATAGAACTGAATATTGCGTAACGAACACGTCGTTAATGCACTGTCACTGTAAGAAACGAGTACAGTGTCTGGCGTACCCCAAGCAGTGTGTTACGGCCACTACAGCTCGTGATACACATTGCGCAACTGAATTAAAGTGTCACATTTTTCTAAATCGCAGTAAATGTCTCCAATCACGACGCATTGGTTTGAAATTAGGTTGAAAGATGCCTAAAATCTTCCTCCGTAAAGACGCAACAGCGGCTCTGCCACGTCATCCTCAGGTTCCGCGATGCTTAGAACAATAAGGTGCCGACACATGCGAAGTAAGAGCCATGGCTCAGATTTCTTTAAAGTCAGTACCGCCATTAGACTGTTATGTATTTACAGTGTTACATTTACACTTAAACGATCATGATTTCGTCTTCAATGTGCCATTATAATGTGTTTTAAGTGTTATAATTTTGGCATACTGTCATTTTAAAATACACTATTAATACGACAGTATGCCATCTTAGGCAATTTATAACGCTTAAAGCACTTGATAATGGCACTTTGAAGCCAAAATCATGATTGTGTAAGTGTAAATGTAACACTGTAAATAAACAACAGTCTAATTGCGGTACTGGCTTTAAGGAAATATGTTATGACTGTGGCCCCACATAATGAAAAAGTTATTACATCGCTCAGATGTGAGGTGCAAGAACGCCACTTCGCACGTGTCATACTGGGGAAGGTCCTCACACCCTCTCTTAGCCACAATTCACCACTTCTTTTTACGTCTCACCAATGGAGGCCAGACTCACCAACTTCATGGGCGGCCAACGAAATCATTTCACACACACCGGCACTGAGAATCGACGAGACAACGCGTCAGGGTGTTGCGTAAAGGGCGTCAATGAAACCACCTCTTCTCTTGGGGCGTCGTTCCCGCTAGATTTCGCAATCGAAAACGACAGTTCGCAGTACGACGAGCAACAAGACAAAATTCTTCACAAAATTCTTCACTGTTGTCACCTGCTGGGAATTTCAACCCTACTCAAAGACATCGTGGGGCTGAAACCACATTGAACGTGATCTGACCTTTCTTGAGCGTAGAACGGGCGCAGTAAGTACCCCGCTGTACAGTTTGGAGGGACTTTTAAAAACCATTAGAAGAAATCTGAACGTGATCCGAAGCAGCAAATAGTTCGTATGCTTTTTCATCGTTTATTTCGATTTTTTTTCTGTGTTAACATCCTTCGAAGCGTCGCCATGTCTGAGGATGAAATCGCAGGGAGCCACGCTTTTGCACCATTTCAGGGGAAGGCGGTAGACAACTATAGCCTAAATTTCAAATTTGCGCACAGGAATGAGAGACAATCACGACGGTTCGAAGACGAGATTCTCTAATTCAGTTTCACAGTGTATTTATAACTGATGTAGCGGGTAAAATCAGTAGTCTTTGAGTCAGTTCGCAGACAATACACTGCTTGTATCCAGGCTGTTGATATTAGGCGTGTTTTTTAAAGTAAGTACCGTTTTGAAATTTAAAAATGACGTGCTACGATATCTCAATAATTTTTGTGATTATTTTTTTCTATATAATTTCCGTCAATATTGAGGCACTTGTCATAACGTTGTACCAGTTTTTTAGTACCCTCTTCATAGAAGTCTGCCGCCTGACTTGCTAACCACTGCATCACCACTGTTCTGACTTCGTCACCGTCTTGAAGACGCTGACTGCCCAGGTGTTTCTTCAAGTATAGGAACGGATGGTAGTCACTGGGCGCAAGATCGGGCAGTGCGGAGGATGATCTAGAGTTTCCCATCGAAATGGTGTGATGAGATCTTTGGTCTGATTCGCCACATGCGGACGGGCATTGTCTTGCAGCAAAACGATGCCCTTGCTCAACTTGTCATGTCTTTTGTTCTGAATTGAACTGCTGCATTGATTCTCTCATTGTGAGGTAGAAATTCCACAAGCAATACTCCTTTTCTGTCCCAAAAAACTGTGCACATGATTTTATGGGCAGAAATTGTTTGCTTAAACTTCACTTTTCTGGTTGAATCTGAATGCCGCCATTCCATGGACTGTTCCTTTCAATCTGGTGTGACGTAAACCATCCATGTTTCATAGCCCGTAAAAGTTTGGCTTAAGGAATCATCACCATCGTTGTGGTACCGCTCAAGGATGTCAATGCACTGTCTAAACGTTTGGTTTTGTGCACATCCGTCAACATTTGCGGTACCCAATGTGCGCACAATTTTCGGTAATTCAAGTGCTCGGTGACAATGCCATACAAAACACTACGAGAAACATTAGGAAAGTCATCCCGCAAGGAGGAAACCGTAAAGCGTCTGTTTTCTCTCACCTTACTGTCCACTCGTAACATTACAAACATATTAAAAAATGTAGAGAGACTTGGAAATAATGGTTGATGATGAACTGATTGGCAACTTGCTCGCAAGGTAAATGGACGTAATACGATGCGTGTGAATGGGCAACAGGGCGCGATATTGTTTTACTCTGTGATCGGTGATCATTTACTTTACTCAAATTTTCAATGATCTAGAACTCTGTGTCATTGACGAACGAAGATAGAAAGGCCACATATTTTTAATCTAGGAGAAGGTGCACGTCAGACTCAGTGTCACTGGAAGTGTACTAACGAAGTTAATTCGCTCACAAAGGTATCACTACTAAACCTTTGGTCGACCAGGTTTTGAATACTACTCTCCTAGATGCTTCGGAAAATTACGAAACTTGATGAACGTAAGAGATATCTAGTAATCAGAGAAGAGATGTACTGCCCGCCACAGTTATGTCCGAAGTTCTGAATAACCGGCAGTGGGGAATGTTTGTGGGAAGACGCTGCAAATCACACAAAGCATTACTTACAATATTCTAACCCACCACGGCACAGAATACTTAAAGATACCTGAAAATTACATTGAGTATATTTTATGAAAACAGTAAAGAGATTATACAGGCTTTTAAGGTGCTGAATCCCTTTCAAACTGCAACGCTGGAGACAAACCGACTCGCTAGATAGGAAATCAGAAATATGGTTTATGACAATTAATTACATAATAATTAAATATATCAGATGAAATTAAGCAGCACGTTTACCACCTTAGAAATTGTGATGTACACAGCCATACACGAAACGGAACGAATAATTTTGTAAAAAAATGCTTATGTGAAAAGCATTCAATGTTTCGGGAAAGAATGGAAGCAAAACAAAAAAAGATGTCAATTTGAAAAACGCAACTGTTAAGTAGTATCCAAAGAGTTACACGCAAGCAATAATGAGAACACGATGAAAGAGCCCGAAGACATTGTTGGGAAATGTCTTTGTTAGGATGTGAGAAGATAGGAAACACTCTTGTAAGATAAACGATTGAAAACTACAACAGTCTGCAGAAAAAAAAACTGAAATATGTAAAGAGTACTTCCACATATCATCAACTAAGGTGGGAAATGGATTACTGACGCATTACACTGACGAGTTTACGCAAAACCTATACGAATTCTTTCACTCATTGTAAAGAGCCAGAAATGAACAAAAACCAAAACTAATCAATATCGAAAGAAATAAGATTAAGCAACATTCGTCCACTGAAATGACAGAAAAAGAATGATAAGAGAAAACAAAGACGCCTAGATACAATTGTGTTTCAAAACGATAAATCATTTAAACCAGGGACAACGTGTGACGTAAAGAATTAATAAATGCCTTTACAAAATTTCACTGCAGGAAGACTAGTCTTCAAAACAGCAACATTGCTGCAGTTGATCTACAATAGAGGAGACTAACACGACGAAAACTGTCAAGCCCTACAGACTCCTCTCTCAAACGTAGAATTTCTTTAATAAAATAATCACCATCTACGCAGAAAAATAATCTGACATTCATTTATAAATAAAATACCTTTACACTGCAATAACATCTATATAGTTTATTTGAGATATGAGTATTATGTTTTAAGCAAGCAATGGGACAAGTTGATTTTACAAAATACAAAAAATAGCATTTGGTGTGAGGGTCGTATTTTTCCGAAATTCGTAGCTACTGAGGAAACGCTTAGGCAGATTCAACTGTTTTTACACCCTTTGAAGTACATGGGATTGGCGAAACTTATTTCAACGCGCTCAGGAACTGATGCTACTTTCGTTAGAGATCGCACATTGAAGTGAAATAGAACGAGACGCAAGGCAAAGAGATTCCGTATCACCAAATTTACTCTCAGTGATGCTACAAAAATGTGCCAAAGCCTGCAGAACTAAACACAAAATTACAAGGGGTACTTACAGGCAGATTCGTAGAAAGAAAGTGACAGCATCTACCCACTATTAATAATGCTACTTAACCATACAAAAGCCGGCCGCGGTGGCCGTGCGGTTCTAGGCGCTGCAGTCCGGAACCGCGGGACTGCTACGGTCGCAGGTTCGAATCCTGCCTCGGGCATGGATGTGTGTCATGTCCTTAGGTTAGTTAGGTTTAAGTGGTTCTAAGTTCAAGGGGACTGATGACCTCAGAAGTTAAGTCCCATAGTGGTCAGAGCCATCTTTTTGTTGCTGCGCTCGAAAATCCCACGTCATTATGCTGCAATGCTTACTACTTGTGTTCACGAAATAGTGAGGAGTTTATAAAGCACATTTTTTCTATACTCATTCACGTATTGTAAAGCAGCAAACACAACACGCGTGGGCCCCAAACATTTTTTTGCCACATGGACTGCTATGCAGTCCACATTCAGATAGCTATTCAAGTGGACATATATATCCTACATATACAGTTGTCCATTTGGAAAATACTTTTCGATGTGTTTCCGTATGTGCGTGTGAGGGGAGGGGGTAAATTACAATAAGTGGACGTTTATACACCAAAAATTTGCTTGAGACACTCTTCGCTATTTTGGGATCACAAGTAGTAAACATTTCACATAATGCCACGGAATTTTCCACGGAACTTTCACCACAAAAAGAAATTACGAGCCGGAAGCCAGTATAAACATCAGCAAATGTGCGTTCAAATGAGAACAGCCATCTGAAAGTAAGCCTGTCATTTCTAAACCAGTAACGGAGGTATTTGTGTGAATATACAGCATTATTAACAGCGACTGATTGCCAGTTTATTCTTTGTTAGAATCAACCTGTATTTTCAACGTGGCCACGGTCTCTAATTGTCGGTTTTCGACAAAATAACCCAAAAGAATATGCGTTGATTGAATACATCGGAAAGAGCATTGACTTTTTTTGATATCGTTGTACTATTTGCACAGTCCCATACTACTTAGAACTACTTAAACCTAACCAACCCAAGGACATCACACACATCCATGCCCGAGGCAGGATTTGAACCTGCGACCGTAGCGGTTACGCGGTTCCGGACTGATAAGCCTAGAACCGCTTGGCCACACCGGCCGGCCGAAAATTCCACACTCTCACTATTTTTTTACTATTTTTGTTAGGTAGTAGTTAAATAATATATTTTGTTGAGCACACAGGTTTACTCTATTATAGTTTAGTCACGACGCGATTCCAGTACAAACTAGAATAAATTTTATACACATAACTGAAATGAAACGCAATTTAGATTTCCAATATGAACGGAGGTCTTATCAAATGGTTCAAATGCCTCTGAGCACTATGGGACTTAACATATGAGGTTATCAGTCCCCTAGAGCTTAGAACTACTTAAACCTAACTAACCTAAGGACATCACACACATCCATACCCGAGGCAGGATTCGAACCTGCGACCGCAGGGAGGTCTTATCAAATTTCAAACTCAAGACCACCTGTTTAATTCATAGAAATTATGTGTTAATTGGCCAAAACATGATTTCTCTCAAATCCTTGAAGCATCTAACTCAGTATTTTCCCCAACGATTTGCACGTTGAACGAGTCGACGACAGTTCCGCGTCGTACCGGTATTCCAACGGCCCTGATGCTGTGTGAACATCTGTTTGATGTTTTATTAACAGCTTTCCCTTATTCCCCGCTGATGTCACCCATATGTGAAGGAAAACAGTTAACGTTGCCTCTTGAGATATTTTACTGTGTGGTTTCTCTCTATATTCGCTGAAGCAGAAATTTAATGCGGATCTTTTTTGAAGAATATGAGCTTTGTAACACCAGCCTCCTTGAAGGACGCTCAAGCCATCCCTTCGTTCACGGTCATCTGTGATGTTGGAGTTGAATATCAGAATCTTAATGTCAGACACAACAAACGCGCCTTCTTCTCATTTTGCGTGTGTTGGATGTGGAAATTTGCGACATTGCTGAACTACACTCCATCATTTTTTGAAGATTATAAAAACTCTTTCATTGCCCTACAAACACATCACAGAAGAAACAGACACTTTGTTGCCTAAGGATCAAAGATTACACTTTTTGAAACAGTCACATATATTCCAATCATGACGAGAATGTTTATTTTATATGAAATTATATCTATATGTTCGAAAAGTTTCTTCATATACATTGAAGGAGCCACACATTGTAATGTACACTGACGTGAAAAAGGTATGCGATAGCGATATAGATATACAGGGTTATTACAAATGATTGAAGCGATTTCACAGCTCTACAAAAACTTTATTATTTGAGATATTTTCACAATGCTTTGCACACACATACAAAAACTCAAAAAGTTTTTTTAGGCATTCACAAATGTTCGATATGTGCCCCTTTAGTGATTCGGCAGACATCAAGCCGATAATCAAGTTCCTCCCACACTCGGCGCAGCATGTCCCCATCAATGAGTTCGAAAGCATGGTTGATGCGAGCTCGCAGTTCTGGCACGTTTCTTGGTAGAGGTGGTTTAAACACTGATCTTTCACATAACCCCACAGAAAGAAATAGCATGGGGTTAAGTCGGGAGAGCGTGGAGGCCATGACATGAATTGCTGATCATGATCTCCACCACGACCGATCCATCGGTTTTCCAATCTCCTGTTTAAGAAATGCCGAACATCATGATGGAAGTGCGGTGGAGCACCATCCTGTTGAAAGATGAAGTCGGCGCTGTCGGTCTCCAGTTGTGGCATGAGCCAATTTTCCAGCATGTCCGGATACACGTGTCCTGTAACGTTATTTTCGCAGAAGAAAAAGGGGCCGTAAACTTTAAACCGTGAGATTGCACAAAACACGTTAACTTTTGGTGAATTGCGAATTTGCTGCACGAATGCGTGAGGATTCTCTACCGCCCAGATTCGCACATTGTGTCTGTTCACTTCACCATTAAGAAAAAATGTTGCTTCATCACTGAAAACAAGTTTCGCACTGAACGCATCCTCTTCCATGAGCTGTTGCAACCGCGCAGAAAATTCAAAGCGTTTGACTTTGTCATCGGGTGTCAGGGCTTGTAGCAATGGTAGACGGTAAGGCTTCTGCTTTAGCCTTTTCCGTAAGATTTTCCAAACCGTCGGCTGTGGTACGTTTAGCTCCCTGCTTGCTTTATTCGTCGACTTCCGAGGGCTATGCGTGAAACTTGCCCGCGCGCGTTCAACCGTTTCTTCGCTCACTGCAGGCCGACCCGATGATTTCCCCTTACAGAGGCATCCAGAAGCTTTAAACTGTGCATACCATCGCCGAATGGAGTTATCAGTTGGTGGATCTCTGAAGTGTCCTTCGTCCTGAAGTGTCGTTGCACTGTTATGACTGACTGATGTGAGTGCATTTCAAGCACGACATACGCTTTCTCGGCTCCTGTCGCCATTTTGTCTCACTGCGCTCTCGAGCGCTCTGGCGGCAGAAACCTGGAGTGCGGCTTCAGCCGAACAAAACTTTATGAGTTTTTCTACGTATCTGTAGTGTGTCGTGACCATATGTCAATGAATGGAGCTACAGTGAATTTATGAAATCGCTTCAACCATTTGTAATAGCCCTGTATACTGATCGAAGGGCACTGGCGGTGCTGTCATTTGTACTCAGGTGATTCATGTGAAAATGTTTCGTATGATAGTTGGAGTACAGAGCATGGACATTCTGTTTCAGAAATCGTTAGCGAATTCAGTATTCCGAGGTCTGATCAGTTAGGGATGTGCTGAGAATACTAGATTTCATGCATTACCTCTCACAAAGGTACGCAAAGACCGACGGACTGACAGCAGTGGCATTTACGTACAGTTGTCAGTGCTAACAGAGATGCAACACTTCGGGAAATAACCGCAGAAATCAATGTGGGACGTACGACCAACGTATCCGTTGGGACAGCGTGGCGAAATTCAGCGATAATTGATTATGGCAGCAAACGCCCGAAACGGGTGCCTTTGCCATCAGCACATCGCCTGCAGCGCCTCTCCTGGCTATGAGACGATATCAGATGAACCCTAGACGACTAGAAGAACATGCAGAGACCAGATTGCAGTTGGTAAGAGCAGACGATACGGTTGGAGTGTGGCACAGATCCCATGAACTGATGAACCCAAATTGTCAATATGGCACTGTGCAAGCTGGTGTTCGCTCAGTAAAAGCGTGGGCTTTGCTTACGTGGAACGAAATGGGTCCTCTGGTCCTAATGAACCGGTCATTGACTGAAAATGGTTTTGTTTGGCTGCATGGAGACAGTTTTCAGTTTTTCATGGACTTCATGTTCGGAAACTATCATGGTTTGTCAAAAAATGGATGACAATGCGCCATGTGATTGGGCCACAATTGTTCGCGATTGTTTTGAAGAACGTTCTGGACATTTCGAGCGAATGATTGGGCTATGCAGATCTCCCGACATGAATCCCTTTGAACATACATGGGACATAATCGAGAGGTCAGTTCGTGCACAAAGTCCACCACTGGAGACTCTTTCGCAATTATGTGCGGCCATAATGGATGCACGGATCAATATTTCTGCAAGGGATTCCATGCCACGTCGAATTGCTGCGCTCAGCCGAGCAAAGGGAGATCCGACAAGATATTAGGAGGTACCCCATGACATTTATAACCTCAGTGTGTAGGTGTTACGTATTAAAGAGCCTATAAAAAACTTTCAGAAAAATGTATAAACAGGTTTTAGACGCCCTGCTTAACCTGCAGGACAGGACAGGGAGTTTAAATTGTGGAAAGGGGTCAAAATAAGAGGCTATTACTTACACTCGAATACACAACTTTATTATTTGATCAAACATTACAAGAGCCCAAAAAAAATTTTTTTTAACACACAGCCTTAACTCTGGGTCTAATTACAGTCTGAAAGCCTCTTTACCTAAAAAACGGATGAAGGCCAATAACTTAGAAAGCTTTATCTTACAACCGTTCTTTATTTAGGCTGAAGGCCCAAAGAATCTGCGATTTTCAGAGCAAACAATTTTAATTCGAAATCGGCTGAAGGTGCAACACTCAAAATTCAACATCACTATAACCTTTATAATGCCAAAGGTCTTACGTGAAACAGTTCTATAAATTATGCTGGAGGCCAAAAGAATCTTACGCCTTAAGGGAAAGACAACCTTAATTTTAAAAAAAATCGGTTGGAAGCCATACAAATACAAACAAGAAGAAGAAATAAATAAAAGGCAGTACTTCCAACGGCGCTCAGATGTTCGAAGGTCGGCCAGTAATTCAAACACTAACGCTCGCTTAGGTGAGAAAGGCAGTTGGGCCAACTATTCACGATCCGACGACAGCTTAACCAACAGACAGTCAACGGACCCACCGATAAGGTAACTTACAATTCACCCGACCAGGACACAACAGACAGTTCAACGGAACAACGTAGTACATATTGGCACCCACAACCATACATGGAGCTGTCCAGCTACACAACGTGCTCGACACCAACAACACGATGAGGAAACTACACTGCCTGAAATCTACGCCAACGCCCAGGGCAAGTAACCGGGATGTTAACGGCACTCGGCAGAAGATTCCGTTGGTGCACTTCAATTCAAATAACCAAATACAGTGAAACGCCACCGGAAGGTGGCTAGAATTTTCCAACTCGAGAACCACGTTGTTGCTCGCGGGAATGTCCCAACAGCCGACAACGAACTCCTAACAACACAATGTGAACAGTCTTGACTTGCTGGTAGATTAAGTCAAAACTGAACTTTCGTGTCCAGAGTCGGTGAGCCACGTACCTAGTAGCAATGGGAACATCACCACACACTCCGAAACCGCGTAGAGGCCGGCAGCGGCCCCGGCCAAGAAAACCTCCCGCGGAGAAATCCACGCTGCTCCGCGCCAACCGAGCGACTGCCCAGGCCCAGAAACGGTGAAAGGACCAAATACACGTCTGCCGATGAGACTACCAACAGAACGACCAACCAACGGTCGTACCGCTCCAATCTCCCTCGGTCGGACGGTTCATGTGTGTCGCCAGCGGTTGGCGAGCACTGGCTGTCGGCGCCTCACCGGCGCTCCGACCCCGACTTCACCGCTGCTGCGCCCCGACTGCACTGCTGGTCCGTCTTCAGCCAGACACACGACGACCCAGAAATACTATGGGTCGCTACAGAGATGGTTCAACAACGCACTTATCGATACGCGTTGCTGCTGCCGCTCACGGGCAAGTAAGGCAGGAAGTTAGTGACGCCAGTAAATGGGATAAGAAAACGAGGCAGCAGTACCGCAATAGAAGATGACAAACAATAAGTGGGAAAAGCGAGAGCTGTGCACGGCTCAAGGTTCCATTCCTCCTTTTCTTTCAACTTCAAGTTCTGCCACTTAACTTGCCTTATCTGAATAGTACTGTGTACTAAACCACCTTTTCCGTTGAACATCGAGAAAATGTCTGCTTATTTTCCCTGTAGCTCCTCCGTTACTGCTTATTTTGCTTCGCCTAGAAAGGGCGTCACGTGTCAGGGTTGACTTACTGATGGTTCGGCCGCCTGCGTTTCGGATTGCTTCAGGGCTTCATCAGTACGAACGGTATCCATTTCTACTGTGGTGTCCTCAGCTGTGATGAAACTCTAGCTGTAGGCGCTGAAAGTATGTCGTAATTTCCTCCACAACAATACAAAAGATGTTGATTCTTGTTGTCAATAACATATTAATTTGAGACTCTAACCAAGCCGATCAGCATTTTCGTTAGACATGAATCCTTAAACAAGCCATTTTGTTCTGTTTGCGTAAACAGCTTTCGTCTATCGTCATCCAACATAAAGTGAGACTGGTTTATCTCGATCCGCCTAAGTACCACTAGATATCTAGGGAAACATCATAATTACCTGGTAGTTTATTAAATCGTTTCGAGTTGACCCATTACTGCTTGCATGTCTTTTGGCTCCGAGGCCTGGAGGTAAGCGAAGTAGGACCAGTGAAGAACGGCTGCGGATAATTAAGTGTAGTGATAATGTGCCGGACTGTGACCTGAAAACAAAACCTCCTAAGTTCCTTAGAAATAGAGGTTGAAGCTAAGTGGCTGACCAAAGTCTCGGGCAGAACAAATAAGGAAAATATTTTGCAGAAAAGAAAAGCAGACAAGGCGGCAGCTACCCCACGGCATGCAATTAACCAAGTAAACCTAGAGAAGGCCTCCAACACGACAAGGATACAACGTTTCCTATCGCTAATGTACGAGGGAGGAGACCCACGTAATCAATAAAGAGCTTATCCATAAGTCAGCTCTCTCGGGTTGACTGCCATGTGTCCTTACGTGAGTTAGGTTGGGTTTAGCGAGTTTACATGGTTCACACATTCCTGCCAAACAGCTAATATTCTTATACATGAAAGGCCAAGTTACATGCTCTCAGATCTTTGTAAGAGTCTTTTTGTACCATCCAAGTGACTGCGCAGCGTGGAGTTAGGGAAATAGTGGAATATCAGAGATGCCAACTCCTTAGGTAAACGAATTTTAAAATTCTTGTCGGCCAGCTTCTTACAACAAATATCACATTTAATTAGAGCATATTCGGAAAAATCTCTCACTCTATAAAGTGACCTTTCCTTAACAGACATAATCAAAGCGTCCTCTTGCTGCTTTCTCTGAAAGTCCAAAACAATTCCGACGTTACCGTCCAGACACAGGACACCGATGCAAACTGTTACGCTTTACCTTCAATGTGCCCGTAGTTATTTCTTCAAACATGCGCGTTAATGCATCTGTGACCCTGTTCTCTGAATCCCTAATGTGCTTACCGTCAACCGGAAGGCAGAAACTCGGGCAGCCCACCGTGCAATCCTGCTCGTTTCCCTGTGGTAGACACTACGTGTTCCTGGAAAAAATTAAACTTCTCGAAGGCCAAAAGTATTCGGTGTACGAGTGAGAAGCTCTGGTAGACCAAAAGGACTGCCAAAGCCTCTCACTCGTACACAGAATATTTAAGTACTGTAAGCGCTGTTCCCCTTGATGCGTAAGCGACCCGACATCGTTCACACTTATGTTCCTGAAAGAGAACATCCACATCACCCGAATTAAAAACATCTGTTTGAACGGTCAAATCTGGGAGCTACCAAAGCCAGAGTCTTGCTAAAGTCCACCTTAAAGGTTTCAAAGGATGCTTGCTGGCTTTCACCCCATTCGAAAGTTTGATCCTTCTCTCCTTTGGCGGAAGAAGTTAAGAGCTGTTACTAATTGCTCAAAATTTGGCTTAAATCAGCGAAAGGAGTTTGCTGTGAAAGTGACTGTGGCCACGCCCTTCTTTCTCTTCGGAGAGGAAAACTTTCAAAAATCTCGAGTCCACTCTCGGTCGGTACCAACTCCATTAGCCGAAACTAAATATCCCCAAAAGGAAAAATGTCTGGGGGTCAAGGTAATTTTGATGGTTTAACAGCACGTCCAGCCCCTTTAAAGTGAACCAGTGCCTCCTATAAATGCTGAAGATGCTCTGAAAATGCATAATTATAGACAGCAGCGTCAAGTAAGTAGCTGTAAACTGACTTGAATTTTAGGTCACCCGGCACGTTGTATAAGAGACGTGACAATGCAGTTCCTCCGCTCGAGTGCCTTAAAGGAACCCAATTGAACCCATACAGATCCTAGTGCAAGCGGAAGGCAGTCATATGCTTAGAGTCCTCAGTGAAGGGATCTGTTAATAGCCTTGGATGAGAACGAGTACAGTATTGAACTGTGCACCGGCGATCGGACATAGGGTGGCTGAACAAATTCTAAAACAACTTTCAAGGTACTAAGGCCCAGTTTTTCTGGCGATTGATTAAATTTGAGTCAGTCCCAAGCATAGTGGCGTGGTGAAAAAATTTTTTTAAAGGAAACTTAATATTCATAATGTCATTAAAGTTTGGCATACCCCTCTGTCCAATTAACACGAGTTTTCCGTCCTGTATCTCGACTGTTAAACTACTGTAGCTTAGGTCTGCCTCCCATTCTAGTTGTGAATATACCTTCTTGCGTGGAGCTATCTTACCTGCGTTAATCCTCCATGCTTGGGCCGCTGAGAGGGTCGCGCTGATTAGTCCCCAAATCTGCAATCCGAAACGGACATCTAGACATCGAGCGACACACCTTGCGTGTAATCATTCCAAAATGACTCCGTTTATATATTAATTTAAATAACAGTGTGAAGCGAGAAGACTTACACATAATTATGTGAAATGTTATCTGAACTTAAAGTAGTACAAAAAAAACCTAAATAGACTAAATAGGCTAGTTTTAAATGTTTAGTGCAAAAAATCATGTCTGCAAAAATAAGTGCCATGTATACTGAGAATAATGCTTTAAATGAAAAAGCTTACTATTTGTATTTCGATTTAACAAAAATTTTTAAGTTTCATTTTAACATTTAAATTGACGATTTTTGGTTCCACTTTATCGAAAACTTAGACAACTGTAGACAAAATATTCTCATTGGAAATGAAAAGACACTACACAAACTGCGATGCCTTCTACCTGTAAAATCATGTAATCCGCCTTGTTTTTTAAAAAAAAAAGTGATCATAAGTTCTGTGACAGGGTCTTAAATAAGACTCACAATAATTTTACAAAATCTGAGATGTCGCAACTGGAGAAAGGCTTAAAGTATAATATTAAGCATTAGTTATCTAACCAAAATGAATTAGAAAATTTACCTGTTGACTTAAAATTAGGCCTAGACAGTGTAAAAACTATCAGACTGAAGGATCACATGACGTTTCCAATATTGTCAGCAAAAACCGAACTAATTCTCATAATTTTGTTAACTCCGATGAAAAACTGATTAAAACCATAAATACCAAGCTTGTAGGAAAAGATGCTTTGTTAACGAAGGCTTGTAAAGGCAACACCGTTTCATTGTTAGTAAACAAGAATACGTTACAAAAACTCTACATTTCTTTGAGGATAACAATATTTTGGAGCTACATGGGGGATCAACGCCAATTTTGTAGAAAGAATTCAGAACCGCGATTAACGATGCAGAAATGCTTCTTAAACCTTTTCAAAAAAATCAGCAAATCAACATGAATCCTCAACCGCCTAAATTACGAGCTCAGTTTAAAGTCCATAAAAAAGACCATCCCATCGGCCCAATTTGCAACAGTATGAACAGTGCCTTTCACGATTTAGCCAAATTCCAGCAGGACAAACTGAAAAAGTCGTTCGTTTTCTATAGTAATTATTCTGTTTCCATTAGTCAAGATTTAGTTAATAAAATCAAATAAAATGAAAATCAGTTTGGGTTTAGGCCTCTTAGAGGTTGTCAGGACCAGATCTTTAGCTTACGGCAAATAATGGAGAAGTGTTATGAGTGGAACAGGGAATTGTATCTATGCTTTATAGATCTAGAAAAGGCATGTGACCGGGTTCCTAGGAGGAAGTTATTGTCTGTTCTACAAGATTATGGAATAGGAGGCAAACTTTTGCAAGCAATTAAAGGTCTTTACATGGATAGTAAGGCAGCAGTTAGAGTTGACGGTAAATTGAGTTCATGGTTCAGAGTAGTTTCAGGGGTAAGACAACGCTGCAACCTGTCTCCACTGTTGTTCATATTATTTATGGATCATATGTTGAAAACAATAGACTGGCGGGGTGAGATTAAGATATGTGAACACAAAATAAGCAGTCTTGCATATGTGGATGACTTCGTTGTGATGGCAGATTCGATTGAAAGCTTACAAAGTAATAATTCAGAGCTAGATCAGAAATGTAAGGACTATGGTATGAAGATTAGCATCTCCAAAACGAAAGTAATGTCAGTGGGAAAGAAATATAAACGGATGGAGTGCCAAATAGGAGGAACAAAGTTAGAACAGGTGGACGGTTTCAAGTACTTAGGATGCATATTCTCACAGGATGGCAACATAGTGAAGGAACTGGTAGCAAGGTGTAGCAAAGCTAATGCAGTGAGCGCTCAGCTACGATCTACTCTCTTCTGCAAGAATGAAGTCAGTACCAAGACTAAGTTATCCGTGCACTGTTCAATATTTTGACCAACTTTGTTGTATGGGAGCGAAAGCTGGGTGGATTCAGGCTACCTTATCAACAAGGTTGAGGTTACGGATATGAAAGTAGCTAGGATGATTGCAGGTACTAGTAGATGGGAACAATGGCAGGAGGGTGTCCTCAATGAAGAAATCAAAGAAAGACTGGGAATGAACTCTATAGATGTAGCAGTCAGGGCGAACAGGCTTAGATGGTGGGGTCATGTTACACGCATGGGAGAAGCAAGGTTACCCAAGAGACTCATGGATTCAGCAGTAGAGGGTAGGAGGAGTCGGGGCAGACCGAGGAGAAGGTACCTGGATTCGCTTAAGAATGATTTTGAAGTAATAGGTTTAACATCAGAAGAGGCACCAAAGTTAGCACTGAATAGGGGACCATGGAGGAACTGTATAAGGGGGGCTATGCTCCAGACTGAACGCTGAAAGGCATAATCACTCTTAAATGATGATGATGATGATGATGATGAATCAAAAACGTTCACTGTGATAGATACAAGAAATTAATTTCTTTAAAAATCTTTACAGAAATATGCCAGTACTTCCATCCTTAGATACAATATAAAAAATTTACATTCCTTCCAAAAAGACTTATCTGATGAGCAAATCACCGATCTTCTGAATTTACTTTGTGCTGTAGTGGAGTACAATAATTCTTAGTTTAATGGAAAACTATATCAACAATAGGAACCCCTTAGCAGGAATCCTCGCTGATGTGTTCATTAATTCCTTAGAAGTAAAATTTTTCAGTAATTTCTTAACATTAGTTGTAGACATTCTTTCATACGTTAGATACGTCGACGACATCTTGATCATTTACAAAGGGCCTAATGACGGTACTGATCGATCTTTCCTTATGTTCAACGAATTTCATGAAAATATTTCTTTCACTTGTGAACGTGCAAATGAATTGCGGCAGATAAACTTCCTAGATCTCACACTTACGATAGTAGACGACAAAATTAGCTTCAATGTCATCCACAAAGAAAGTAGTTCTGATCAATTTACACCTTTCACTTCAGTACACCCACATTCCATAAGAAGGCCTTTTTTCATTCAGCTGTCTACAGAGGCACCTCCACCCCCCTTTCTAGTGAAAATCTCAATTACGAAATCAATCTGATGAAAACTGTAGCAGTCAATAACGTCTATGACCCTTCCATAGTAGATGATATTCTAAATAGTAAAACAAATAAGATGATAACCACCCAAGGCTTTTCTAATAATGAACCTAATGAAAGGAAAAATTTTTATAATTTTTCTGTATACTATTCTTGGGTTCAGTTTCTTACAAGATACAGCGTCTGTTCCAAAATAAGTATAGCTGTAGAGTAGCCTTGTCGACTAATAATTCTTTAAAAGATAACGTAATACTTAGCTTGAAACCTATGCTTTCCCCTTTGCAAAATTCTGGTATTTATAAAATTATTTGCGAAAGTTGTCCCGCCTATTACGTTGGGCAAACAGGCCGAGCTGTTTCGATGAGATTCAAGAATCACCATCAATGCAAAAAAGGCACAAAAGTTCACAATTCAACTTTCATCGACCATTTATTAATCACAAAAAATAATCCTAAAGATGCAAAAGACGTCCAGATCTTGCACTCGGAGAAAAAAGGCTTTACGCTTAACATATTAGAAGAGCTAGAAATTTTTAAACACCTGCCACTGAAAGACGGTCTCATTCTTAACGAACAGTTGCAATTAAGCAACAAAAACACTTTTCAACGCATACAGCGCTAATTAAAATATTTGAGTGGCTGTACTCTTCTCGATGTAGTCTCCTAAACATCGTTTTCCCTTCCAATCTCATGCTTTCTCTGTACATTACCTGAATTGTATTTTTTTTGTATAAAAGACTGTTACGTTATAATATAACTTTCATACATTGGTTCCTGTTTATTACCAGTGAGGTTTAAAATTGTCCTTACAATGCCTTATTTGCTTTTAAGTTGTCTGTAATTCTGATATTTCTTGCTAGATGACACGAATCTGTTTTCCTGTCCACCTCGTGGCTGCCTCGGCCTGTTAGCCGTTTGGTCTGACGGTGGCGACTGTGATGCCACTCCTGGCCCTAAGCGACCTTGCGGCTGCCATTTTATTCCATTGAATAGTTTATCCAGTTAACAAACATGTTATACTTTAACATTTTAGTTTTTATTCCTGTGACATGTTTATTTGACTTGAGCACTTTTGTTTAGACATTTTTACCCATGGTGTATTTACATGTTAGTACATTCTGTTTGTAGGTAATATACAGAAGTAACCCTATTGAATATATTGTATTACAAGCCATTTCATTTTATTTTCTAGTTAAGCTATGTATTTTTTTACTGTGATGAAGACTGCCCTAGTGCAACCGATGGGCTGTATATACATCTTGTAAATGAAACTTGCTTGCCTGTTGTGTTCGAAGAAGTTGCTTACTGTCCTGTTTGTTGACTTGCATCTGGTCTGTTACTGTAGTAGTTTCTTGAATGTTGTCTTCTCTTAATTAAGTATTGTTCCGACTCTTATTTCATGAAAGCAGTGTTAAAGATAAAAAGTTAGTTATTCTTTTAATTTTGATACAGTTAATTTTCGTAAGGGGTACAAATTTTTATTCAACTAGCTGGGCTTAAGGGCTGGTTCCTGTGATAAATCTGTTTGATTTTTCGTAGTAAGAGAAAAAAATTAATTTACAGTTTTATTTTGTGCATTAGCCAATATGTGTATCTTGGTTTTAATTTTATTAATTCGGCGCATTAAATAGTCTTTAAATTGATTAAGCAAATTGTGGATTAATGTTTTGACTTGTTAACTGTTTAATTGTTCAATTAATTTTTCGAATAACTTTGAAAAATATATATTCGTGCTTGAAAGATAATGGGGAATGCCATTCCAGAAATTTGGATCAAATCCTTCCATGTGTTATCCGAGAAATTCCTTGAGGCCTAATTGCCCATTCCAGTTTAGAAACAAGAAGATTTAGATCGTAGCGTAACAGCCGAATAACAGACCAAAATTTTTTTCTTATAATTTGTAAGTAACGTTTGTTAACCCTTCCATTTCAACGACACTAGTTGTATCTTAATCTAGATTTTAATTCTTTGCAGAAGTAACCACTAATCACTACGCGGAACTTGCCCAGTTAACACAAGACTGCCCAGATTATGACAATAACTTCCCCGCAGGCCGGATGTAAGTCTAATTTCTCACTGACTTTACTAACGATAGATTAGAGCACACACGTCGAAGAAGGCGGGAACACCGTGATCGTGTGTTAGGCAAACACATAACATCAATAAGCAAATGGCAGTGCATTTCTCGCAGTTATAATTGTGTAGCAAATCCAAGTGACGCCGCTAATACAAGTTCTCGTCAATCTCTTAGACTGACACATAAGAGCAAAAGAGGCGAAGATCAATTAAACAACTTCAACTAAGTACTTAGAAATCGTGTATATTCAACACCATTCAAGGAATACAAAGCCGAGAAGCAGTATATGTGCTCAGCACACTAGTTCTCTAGGATTCCTTCCCGGCACAGCTCGCACCATCGGCCCATTCAAACAAGATAGCATGACCATGTGATGTTTAACCCCTACGTGGCGCCGCCGACTTTAACTCGACCAAGAACTCACAACAGCAGTGAATCGTCGTTTCAAACAATAAATAACAGCTGACGTACGGATCACCTCTTCTTCATGGCGTACCAGCTTCGTTCGAGGTCACTTCACTGTCTACACGAATAATGCACTCCTCTTACAACGAAGTCACAACAAGTCCTGCCTTAATTCCATGTCACTAAACTCTGAACACCCGGTGATAGAGCCGGCCGCGGTGGCCGTGCGGTTCTAGGCGCTCCAGTCCGGAGCCGCGCTGCTGCTACGGTCGCAGGTTCGAATCCTGCCTCGGGCATGGGTGTGTGTGATGTCCTTAGGTTAGTTAGGTTTAAGTAGTTCTAAGTTCTAGGGGACTGATGACCACAGCAGTTGAGTCCCATAGTGCTCAGAGCCATTTTTTTTTAACCCGGTGATAGAACGAGATATAAGGCCAGTAACTACAGCTGTGCCATACCCAACAACATTTTCGCACACTCAGAAGACATGAACTTCTTCCAGTCAGAAATAAGAATTTTCCATGGAAACACTCACACAGGAGTAGAATCCAGTTTCCAAATCCGTAGTGTCAATTACTAAGGAGCGCTCCTAAACTTATGCAAAGGTAGCCTTCTGGTGAATACCACAGGAAACCATTTCTCAATGACCACCATCAACCTCTGAGCCTAAACACTCTAAGCAAATTGCCTGTTAGGAAAATACCAGGTGGTGTAGCACTTCATTCTGCTGGAAGCAATGTAAAGATCGAAATGCAGCCACAAAGATATCTGCCCAGATAACCTAACGCCTCACCGGCACAAGGCGAAACCAAACTTCCACCTGAATACCAATACGAATATCATTTCAGGTCATCTGCGCACTAATGAACGCCACGAACAGAACGTCGTCCTCTGCTTCCGTAGGCTTTAGTCCGTACCACCACACGTGTGGTGATGCTACTATCAACGAGACCGCTCCACACCGGGACAGGGTTTTCAGATTCCCAGGAATACGATGACCACTCGGCACACCGTATTACCATCTCGCCAATACATAACTCTTGATACAACTGACACTACACTTTATTGGGGGTAGCGCTCTCCAAGCATTCGCCAAACCCAAACCCTTCCATTCTATTGCCTATTAAAATAACTCTCTCCTAGTCATCCACTGCCGGCCGAAGTGGCCGTGCGGTTCTAGGCGCTGCAGCCTGGAACCGCGAGACCGCTACGTTCGCAGGTTCGAATCCTGCCTCGGGCATGGATGTGTGTGCTGTCCTTAGGTTTGTTAGGTTTAAGTAGTTCTAAGTTCTAGGGGACTAATGCCCTCAGAAGTTGAGTCCCATAGTGCTCAGAGCCATAGTCATCCACTGCCTTGTGAATCACTCTTCACACCCCTTAAAAGTCACTTAGCATTGGCTACGGAAATTTCTGGTTGTTGTACGCCATGCTTTTTAACTCTCTACGCACAATCACTGCGCTAGCTGGTACCAACATTGAACTCAAGAGTGATTCCTTCTACAATGCTCAATGGACTGTTTTCGTCTGTACATACGGTCGGCCTGGTCCACGTTTACCTGTGGTTACTCCTTCCTGTTTACACTTCACAATGACAATACCAACGGTCAGAAGTTATTTCTTCATGCTTCCACAATTACATCGTGCAGCTTTAGAAGCGTTGAAATTTCGCTGATGGATTTGTTACTCAGGTGGCGTTCAATAACCAGTCCACATTCCAAGTCACTGAGCTTTCCTGACCAAGCCATTTTGATTTAATTGTTTCTCTACTACGAGCACAACATCCCTTTCCTCCTTTTATACTGGCAGGTCCGCCTCCTATGACATGTGGTGGTTATTTACACAATACATAAGAGTGCCCTAATACTTTTGATCTAATAGTGTACTAACTGAATTCACATATTTAGCACTAAGATTGTATAAATACATAGGCTTCCTCTGACAATATCAATCAGATTAAAATCCTGAGAGTACTGCCGCGATATCCTACAAAATGCTTAAAAGATTCCTAATACACTAAACTGACAGACGTCATGGCCGTGTTGTGGTACCATTCTTCAGGTCATAAACTATTTATCTGTGGAGTGGGTGTTTCAGTACCGGGGATTAAAAAATATATTCCATTTCATTTTTTACATCAGTCTAATTACTGGGTTGATGTAGCCCGCCTCAAATTACTCTCCTGCGCCATTCCTCATATGAGAGCGACACTTGCATCACTTCTCCTCTATTATTTCCTGGATTTGTTCCTATGTCTCCCTTTCCCGCCAGATTCTGCTCTCTAACGCTCTCTCTTGTACGGTGCAGGTTAATCACTGATTCCTTAGCACATGTCCTACCATTCTGTCTTTTCTTGTCAGCGTTTCCCATATGGCCCTCCCGCCGCCGACTCTGCAGGGAAACTCCTAATTCATTACCTTTTAAGTCCACCTGATTACATCATCCAGTGCCACATGATCCTGTGCTCCAATATACATTTTCAGAAAATTATATCTCAAATTTGGACCTGTATTTGAGATCAGTAGACTTCTTTTGATCTGTGTTAGTCTCCTTATTTCTCAGTAATAATACCTTCCACCAGGCTTTTATCGGCCACGCTAGGGCTGATATGATTCCTTTTCTCACAACAACTCATTTTATATAAAATTCCGCGGCATCACTGACATTTTGCTGTCCAACCCTATGTGTTGGCTAGTTTTCGCACTCGTTTTTGGTTCCAAAACACACTATGTCATTTTGGAATTGTGTGTCAGTTTTTACCTCTCCACATACATTATTCCGTGAATTTCTTGTTCTAATTTGAATTGGATGTTCTTGTGCAGACTGTTAATATGCTGGGGGAATTTATGCTTCCATGGTCCTTGACACTGTGGCAAAATTTTGGGAAGGTAGGGATTACAACCATAGCATAAACGCACGTACAGAACGAGACCTTGTGTATACACACAATGTGGTATATGGTTTGTAATTCACATCACAAATCGCGAGTACACAGAAAAGTGGCGCCGGCCACATAGCAGACAAAATGCATCGACTGCAAGCATAATTATTATAGCGTAAATAATTAATATAAGGGGACAATGAAACCAATGTTCATTTTGCGTCAGTCGGTCTTTCAGTTTGACAATGGGTAGGACTGGTCGAATTGATATCTATCCTACTATCCGTACCTCTGCAGTTTCATCCACATCTACACAATTACTCTGTAATTCACACTTGGTACCTAGCAGTGCTTTCATCGAACCACTTTCTGACCAGTTTTGTACCGGTCCACCCTCGAATTGCGCTCGGAGCAACGGAAGATTTTAATCTTTACGTACGAGCTTCCTTTTGTCTCATTTTATCAATAATCATTTCTCCCTATGTAGACTGTTGTCTACAAAAACTTTCGCATTCAGAGTAGAAAAGTGGTTGAGCCGTGGTAAAAATTGCTGTTTTGAAGAGCGCGCCGCAGCGCGTTCTGTGAAGCAGTCGCCCTCTGTTTCTGGCTGTGGCGCCGCTGTGGCAGTCGCAGCTTTGGTGTCTCCCTCTTGTGGGAAAGGGGAAAGGTTGCCTGTTCCCGTGCATTTAAGGAACGCGATTAGCTCGGCAGTTGGTCAGTCCGAGTGAGGCTGGATCAGTCTCGCGTCACCAGATGCCGGTCTGTCTCTCGTTCACATTTGTGTGGCAGTGAGTGTCTGTCTGTCTGTCGTCGGAGTGCTAGTATGGCTGTCGTTTGGATGAAACTTTAGAGCCAGAAATTGAGAGTCATGCCACTCGGCCAGTAACAGAACTCAACGAGTGGTCGCCCGGTCGGAGCTGTGTTCCTGCATCTGAGTTTGCGCATTAGACCGCCAGTCTGCTCGAGTTGCTCGGGCAACGGTCATTGGTGGTTGGATCGGTCGGTTGGTCGGTCGCGCACTGAGACACAAGATGACTTGTCCGCCTTGAGCGTCGGCGCATGTGAGGTCCCCACCGTGACTCCAGTGGGCCGCGCCGTACAGATAGGTGTAGTGGCTTCGCGGTCGACACGAGAGCAACAGGAGTCAACCCACGACATCGGGCTGGCAGGAGCGAGCTGCGACGCCTTGAGACGGGAGATCGGCGCCTTTTCCTGCGTCTGTTGAAGCGGCTGGCTGAGGACGGTTCGGGAGAGCATTGGGGGTGCTGCGCCAGGTCTTCGCCAGACGTTAAGTGACTGGAGATAAGTTGTTTCATTTACTTTATAAATTCTACTAGTTTTCTTGGTGAGGTTACCAGCCGTTTTGTATTGGGGTCGTCCCACTATTCTACTCCGTTTGCCCACTCGCGGGAAGGTGGTCCGTTTTCCCTTGTGGCGTTGGGGCGGGTTAGAGCAATCTGCGGTTCGGATTGTTCAGTAATCCCCCTCTCAATTTGCCATACGTTAATAGCTGCATCTGTCATGTTTGCAGGATTCGGTTTTAACGAATTTATTGCTTAAGGCCGAATTTCTGAAATATATTTTTATCTTTCCTATCATCTTGAGAGGTGGTATATGTGTAATGTAGAGCATGTTGGTACATTTTATGTAAAACTGCATTTCATCGATTTTATTGAAATGGTCATTTTATTACATAAAGTTGCCACCCTTCCACCGTAAGAGTTCTTGTAAAAACAAGTTGCACTTTCGTTGGCAAATAATTTTAATGTGTTTTGTATCACTTCCATCCCTCTTACGGGGTGAATAGTTTGTGTTTGTGCCAGTTGTTAAAATTTTTAGTTTAAAGTAATCTGGTGTGCTGCAGATTTGCACCAGTGTAGTCTTTCAGAGGTTGTTGTGAGCGGTCGTGACTATGGCCGCGTCAAAAGGGAGCGGCAGGGTTCTCAGCCCGAAAGCACATACCATAAAAAAAGTTATTTCTCCCTCTGAATAAATTGTAACTTGATATGTACAGCGTGCTTTCTGATTATAGTTTTAAATCTGTTTCAGAAAAAAATTGCTGTTCGGAATAAAATTTCCATTTATAAAATTATTTTTTCTTAAATTTGTTTCTTCAGTTGCCATTGGCAACTACTTCCACGCTCACACAGTGTGATTAAATGTGTTAATGTTCTTGATGAATCGCTAGTAAATTAATTCTTAATCAAAGGTTTTGAAAGTAAATTCACGGTTCAGTGGTGATTGAAATTTCGTGGAATGATCTTACCGCAACCAATAGCACTTTTGATGATACCGACACCAACTCGCTTATCGTAACTGTGCCTGTCTCTCACCTGTTTCACGACAACACATAACAAACTGAACTTTTTTGGTCATTTACGATGTCCTCCGTCAATGCTACCTAGTAAGGATCTCATACCGCACAGCAGTACTCTAGCAGAGGACTGACCAGCGTAGTGTGAGCAGTCTCTTCAGTGGGCCTTTCGCATCTTCTATGTGTTCTGTCCATAAAGCGCAGCTGGTTTGACTTCCCCACAACATTATCTATGTGATCGTTCCAATTTAAGGTGTTCGTAATTGTAATTCCTGGGTATTTAGCTCAACTGACAGCTTTTAGATGGGTGTGATTTACCATGCTATAGAAATTTAATGCAATTCTTTTAGTAGTTATGTGGATGTTATCACAATTTTCCTAATTTAGAATCAGTTACCACTTTTCACACCATGGAGATAACCTGAGTAAGCCCTTTGGACATCGGTTTTGATCTTCTGTTGACTTTGCTGAAAGTTAACTGACAGTATCATCGGCAAACAATGTAAGAGCGTTTCTCAGCTTGTCTCCTAAACCGTTTATTTAGATTAGGAACAGGAAATGTGGAAATAATGGGATTCGGTGGTATATTCATCTTCGTCACATGATTACAAATATTGTCTTTGTTATTACGATTGAAATATCCCCAGGAGGAACAGAGATTTGAAGATCCACATTACATACATGTACAGTTAATAGTTATTTGAGTTTGAATACGGAGTACAAGAATATTCGCTGTGTTAGGCGTTCTTAATTTTAAGATTTCCGTTTGATGCATAATTCCTGCCTTTGGTTTGCTAGTTAAAACGTCAGATGGAAACGACAGTTGACACCTGGTTTGAATATAAAAATTAATCTTTGGAAATACCAGCAACATTTTTTGAACGAACTAGGAGTTTCTAACTTAAAATTGGTAAACTACTGCAATGTCAAATGCACAAGTCGTAGTGTTGGTTGTGGGTATAGTCTATATGAATGACGTAGCTTTCGATATACTCAGTTTGAGAAAGAAACGGGCTGTTCTAGAAATGAATAACAGTTCGCGCATAGGGATTACATAACCCACGCGTTCGAATGACGAATATGTCATCCACGTATCGCAGCCAACAGCATGGGCGGAAGTATGGGGAGCTTAAAGCAGTTTGCTCAAAAGCTTCCATGTTGTCCACTGCTATCGACGACAGTTGATATCCCATTGCCACACAGCCAGTCTGTTCATAAAATTCACCACATCGGGTACAACAGGTTGATGATAAACGTAATCTCACCATGTCACACATATCAGCTTCTACCGGTTTTCGAATGGTGCTGACAGTCTCTTCTATTCGTACGTTGGTGGAGAAAGGCTTTATGGCAAAGATGATCACAATATCAGTTTGCTGTATATGCTGTTCTTGAATGCTTGTATTAAAACACTCAGTCTCCAGCTAGTTAGTCTGTGTTCTGAGGAAGGCCGGTGTAACATGGTCGACTTGTTGGCTGCTTAAATATTTCAACATTTTAAGTATTTTTTAAAATGAAGCGGCAGTACACTCAGAATAATTTTAATGCGACATGTGATAAACAGACAGCAACGTTAGGTTTTATTGTTACAAAACGAACGCCTGAAAACGTATAAAAGGAATATGGTGTAGTAACGCCAATTTATATTACCAAACGGCTAAGCCTTCAGCCTTTTCAAAATGAAAGCTCTTTTTCCTAGGTCTTAAGCCGTTAAATCCTTTTGTTGAATGCGGTCTTCAGCCGAGTTTTCAGCCTAATTAGACTAAACATTTAAAATCTTTGTCTCGGCCTTAAGCCCTAACACGGTTCTTGAGTAATGAGAGGCCTTCAGCCGAGTTCTATGGGAAAAATTTAAGCTAAGGCTTTCAGCCTATCTATATTGAAGATAAAAAGTTTTTCTAAAGAAGTGTAACCTCCACAAGAACTCCTGTACCTCTGTTATTTGCTTAGGCCTTGTGCCTTGGATTTTCGACGTGGCCTTCAGCCAGTCTAAATAAAGTCAAATGAGGTCTTTCGTTAAAACCTTGAGAGTTTTGATTTTTGCTGGTGTGATTTTGTGTTCTATGAAATAAATTTTATATGTTAAGTGCAACTGTTGTGTACATAGTTCTGCGTAGTCAGTGCATACACAATTTTCCCACTAGAGCGTGCCCCGCTAAGCACAACAGCGCAGGCGCAGCACTCGTCCGTCACCACACTACAAGATGGCGCTGCCATAGAGACGGACCAAATTCTGCTTCCGCCGATCCGCTTATTAATATGTAAGGCAGCCAATGAGATTGCTGCTAACGTAGAACCTTTTATCCTCGCGGATCACACTCGTGCAGTGATACATGAATGCGTGAGGTATTATAACGAGTGTACAGAGCTCCCATTAGTCAGTCTGCATTTGTCTGCACCAGTCTATAGTCAAATTTAAGTCTGCGCCTAATAAGATTACCATCGTCCTGCACATAGCCCTGAAGGTAAATGTATAGACACTTTTGTCAAGTATCAGAGATATACGTGAGAATAAGATTAATGTACCAATACCAAAGGAACTTCAGATTGTCAATTTTGGTCACCGTCAATCTGCTACTCTAGCGTGCAAGTGGCATTTCAATCGTCTGACCTAATGGCAGAAGATATACACGCCACGGTAAGACCACGAGACATATTGCTGACACTCGCCTACTTCGTTAGAGCAACAAGTTAAATAATCTGATGGTGTGTGTACTGAAGGTCTTACAGTACGCACACCACAGCAAATAACAGGAACTTATTTTGGCCCCTTTCCACAAATATAACCTCATCTTCTCTGTCCTGCTAGCCAAGGGATTCCAATCAGGCATCAACTGCAAAAATATTAGAGTGCATGTTACAGTCACAGTTCAACGCCTGTCAAATACTACTTGGTACCCAACAACTTTCGTTAGAACAATTCCAACGTATCTTGAAAACTCACTTTTATACATATTTTCTCGAATCCTCTTACAAATGGCTGCTAATGTCAAAACAAAAATATCATTAGATACACACTCGACTGTTCAGATGTTCAACTCTTACGCAGTTACCAAAACTAGCAGCAAAAATGGTTACAAATGAGAAGTGGACGATAGTGATTCGGTCCGAATTTCATTCGTTTCCGACACGGCGACCTGAGCCAATGTTTCTAATTACACCCCAACCGCTCATCGGCCCAAACACAAACTCACCACATAAGCCCTAACCACCGAAGCTAGCTCGTATGCTAGGAGCACGCACAATCACAATTTCCATCGGCAGACCTCTCCAGCGGAGAAATTCTACAATAGTGGTAACCATGTTAACGTGTTTAACTTCACCCAACCACCTAGGAAACAAAGTCATGTACAAGCAAATTTTCTTACGTACCATACGCCAAGGGATAAATAGCTAAAATGAGTCAGTATCTGACACATGAAAAGACCACAACAGCTCAGTAACTTAACTAGAAAGCTCACAATATAACCTAACCAGTTAACAAATTTGTGAATATTTCTGCCCATCAAGTCACTGCTTCGGCACAACTGACAAGTATCGTAGAGGCTTCTCTTTTATTTCTATACAATGCAAAGTTCCTTTTAAGAAGCACGTAGAAACAGAGGTACCACGAAACACCAGTGGCAAGAAAGCCCCATAAGTTCACTATGCTTGAACTACCGTAGCAGCAAGTTCGTCAATGTACATCGACTTCACAAAACCCTCAGCTCCTAGTACAAGATAATCAGACAAAGATATTTAACGCCGCAGGCAGATTGCTTACAGCAGACACAATATTTTATCCCAAGTTAGCGGAACACTGTTTGCATTAAACACGACACGGACCGCCACAGGCAATGTTCGCACGCGTCCGCATTTCGCCTCACGTCAGCGTGCTGGGGCCGTTTATTCGTTTCTGGACGACGACAGGAATCCCAGTCAGCTCCTCTTTGCCGAGTGTCCTACTGATTCGCGTCATCCACCAGACCGCCTTCTTTCGCCAATGGCGGACAACCTGTTTTCTGCGGCGGCGTCGCTGTTGCTGGCAGCGGCGGGAAGTTCAAACACCGGCACTCTGTGTAACGTCAAAAAACTAGCTTACTTTGCTTACTTTCATTATATTACATCATGTGAGATCATATTTTTGGGAAACACGTCAAACGGAGCAAAAGTTTTTAGAGTGTAAAGGCGTTTAATAAGTCTTGTGTCTGGTGCAAATTCAGGAATGGCACATAGAAACCTGTTCAAGGAACTGGTATTCCAAGCACTGCTTCTGAGAATATTTATTCTTCAATGAAATTTGTTGCAAATAATACGTCTCTATGTCCAGCCAATAGCCCAATGCGTAGTATCAACACCAGGAATAATAATAATGTGCATAAGGGCATAAAAATCACTAACCTTGATCCAAAAAGGAGTCCAATACTGCGGAACACACACTTTCAATAAATCGCCAGCAACCTTTAAAATATTGGTTTCAAATAAAGCACGGTTTAAACAGAGTCTGAAAGACGTTTTGGTACGCAACTCCTTCTACCGTATGGATGAACAGCGTCAACAGGGCCTCTTAGATCGCATTAAGTAAACATGTCTGTTAGATTTCAGTTTCGATAACACTTGGTCGCAACAGTGAAGATCAGGTATTTTGTGTATAATAAATTTATTAAAAGAGCATAAATATATTTCATTCTGGCAGTGTATTAATTCTATAAATATTAGCAGTCCCGGTTTACTGTAATGTATTCGCATGTTTTGCAATCCCCTGACAGATGATCCGGGCAGTGAGTATTACATTCATATGTTTCTCTATGTTATAATTTCAGATATGTTCCACATCCACAAGAATCATCTCATTTTCGTATCTATGGACGGAAAACTGACGCTTGTGAAGCTGTTATCACAATGCTTTGTTCCACTGCTACCCACAACCACCTAAAATTACAGAATGATCCGTAAAAATGTCGTAATTCAGTTATAACATTTACTGGATCTCTTTCCACTAACAGCAGGCTGTTCAGCATGGTGCGATGAATAAAAAAATCAGCGTTTCTTTATAGCAGTTTTTTTTTGTAGCAGTATCCCAACATCCACTTCAAGCAAAAGTTGTACAACTCCAGCAGATTTTTTATTTTACAATGTAGAATGAACGGTAATTCTCCTGATGAGTAATATTTTTACTAACCACTCTAGAACTTCATTTTTTTTTACCAAAGGCTAAACAAATAACCTTTTGGACAGTATATTATTTATATTTATAACACCATTTCTCTGCAGTTATCGTTACGTCCATTAGAACCGTATTAGAAAGTGCGTGCATTGCCAGTGCTAATACGAGTGTGGTGCAATATGTTTGGGGTACCCTATAGACAGAGAGAGCCATCTTACCAGCAGACTTTCAGTTGTGCGAATCTGATTATTCTGTGGCCTGGAATGATATTCCGTCTCAACTGCGAAGGGATTTTCCAGGTTGTGCCACGCAGAAAGGCTGCAGCTTCCTACCGCTCGATGTGGGTTACTTATTCAGCAGACCGTGCTGCTCCCACGCCTCGTGGTACGTTCACGCGCGTCCAGTTCCCCCCGCGCCCTTTCGTTTTGCATCTGCATTTCTCTGGCGAGTTTTGCGGAGACACGCCTCCTAAAGCGGTGCGCGGGCGGGCGTAATGTTTCGTAAATGAGTAACCGCAATCACTTAGTTGCGCCGCGCCGCGCAGCGCAACCGGTCGGGCGCTGCTGGCTTACATAACCGTCGGTGGAGGCTGCTGCTGATGGGCGCATTCAAGCGGGATCCCGTTCTGTGCGGCGAGTTGTTCCCTAATTAAACAGGACGCCTCGTCACTCTGAATCGGGCCTCTGTCTCAGCCCCAGGTTCATTCCGGACAATAGGCGCGGCCGCTGACAGTGGTTATGTCCTGGCAAAATGTCCTAACTCCGCCGACAGCTGTGGTGGGTATTGGTTAAATGAGCCAATGGAACAGAGGCATTCTGACGTACACCGATGTACGTACTACTGTGAAGTAACTCACTGGACTGGGAAAGTGTTGTCAGACCCCTGCCTCTGAGCAGACCATTCACGTTCATTAGCAGATTTTCTTCGTGCAGCTTCACTATGTTAACAGGGAACTTCACGGCAGGCACAAACATAGCCAAAGCCTTGCAGACAAACGAAAATTACACTAAGCGAAATGTAGTGTGAGGAGGACAATGCGAGACGCATTCAACGATCCGAAAGTAATGTTCTATGTACTGACTTGGCAGCAAATCCAAAGATATTTTGTTCTTATGTCAAAGTGGTAGGTGGATCAAAACAAAATGTCTAGACACTCTGTGACTAAAATGGTACTGAAACAGAGGATGACAGACTGAAGGCCGCAATACTAAAGGTTTTTTTCCAAAGCTGTTTCACAGAGGAAGACTGCACTGTAGTTCCTTCTCTAGATTGTCGCTCAGATGACAAAGAGGTAGATATCGAAATAGATGACAGAGGGATAGAAAAACAATTAAAATCGCTCAAAAGAGGAAAGGCCGCTGGACCTGATGAGATATCAGTTCGATTTTATACAGAATACACGAAGGAATTTGCCCTCCCTTCCTGCAGCGGTGTACCGTAAGTCTCTAGAAGAGCGTAGCGTTCCGAAAGATTGGAAAAGGGCACAGGTCATTTCTGTTTTCAAGAAGGGACGTCGAACAGATGTACAGAACTATAGACGTATATCGCTAACGTCGATCACTTGTATAACAGCAGTGTACATGGCTACAACGATAGGAGAAAGGATGGTCTTCACTACTCACGGTTAAATCTAACTTAGGCTCAGAAGGGGGTAAATTATGCTGCCACAAAAGTCTTTGGTCACTTATCTAATAGCATCAAAAGTCTGACAGATAGCCATATAGCATTTAAAAGGAAATTAAAAGGATTTCTGGAGACTAGAAATCGACTCTGTAGGAATCAGCATGCGTTTCGAAAAAGACGATCGTGTGAAACCCAGCTCGCGCTATTCGTCCACTAGACTCAAGAGGGCCATGGGCACGGGTTCCCAGGTAGATGTTCCTTGACTTCCACAAGGCGTTCGATACAGTTCCCCACAGTCGTTTAATGAACAAAGTAACAGCATGTGGAGTATCAGACAAATTGTGTGATTGGTTTGAAGAGTTCCTAGATAACAGAACGCAGCACGACGTTCTCAATGGAGAGAAGTCTTCCGAAGCAAGAGTGATTTCAGGTGTGCCGCAGGGGAGTGTCGTAGGACCGTTGCTATTCACAATATACTGGGTGAGTCACCTAACGTTACCGCTGGATATATTTCGTAAACCACATCAAATACTGACGAACCGATTCCACAGACCGAACGTGAGGAGAGGGGCTAGTGTAATTCTTTAATATAAACCATACAAAAATGCACGAAAGTATGTTTTTTAACACAAACATACGTTTTTTTAAATGGAACCACGTAAGTTTTGTTAGCACAGCTGAACATATAAACATATACGTAATCAGTGCCGTTTGTTGCATTATAAAATGTTAATTACATCCGGAGATATTGTAACCTAAAGTTGACGCTTGAAACATTGTCCTCACTTGATTGCAGGGGCCCAAACAGCTGCAACATACATCGCGTTTCTACAGAATGATCTGCCAACGTTGCTCGAAAATCTCCCACTGGAAACGCGTCGACGTATGTGGTATCAGCATGATGGTGCACCTGGACATTCCGCAATTAACACTAGGCTGACCCTTGACAGGATGTTCGACAGGCGTTTCATAGGACGTGGAGGACGCATAAATTGGCCAGCCAGTTCTCCTGATCTTACACCTCTGGACTTCTATCTGTGGGGTACGTTAAAGAGGAACGTGTACCGTGATGTCCTACAACCCCAGAGGATATGAAACAACGTATTGTGGCAGCCTGCGGCGACATTACACCAGATGTACTGCGGCGTGTACGACATTCATTACGCCAGAGATTGCAATTGTGTGCAGCAAATGATGGCCACCACATTGAACATCTATTGGCCTGACATGTCGGGACACACTCTATTCCACCCCGTAATTGAAAACGGAAACCACATGTGTACGTGTACCTCACCCCTCATAGTAATGTACATGTGCGTCAGTGAAAAAGACCAATAAAAAGGTGTTAGCATGTGGACGTAATGTGCTGTTTCAGTCTCTTCTGTACCTAAGGACCATCACCGTTCCCTTTGGATCCCTAGGTAATTCGGTGCTCTCCGATACACACGATCGAACAGCGGAGGAGTGGTACTCAAGCGTCAACTTTAGGTTACAATACCTCCGGATGTAATTAACATTTTACAATGGAACAAACGGCACTGATTACGTATTTGTTTATATGTTCAGATGTGCCAACAAAACTAACGGGGTTCCATTTAAAAAAACGTAGGTTTGTGTTAAAAAACATACTTCCGTGCATTTTTTTTATGGTTAGTAGTAACCAATTACACTAGCCCCTCTCCTCACGTTCGGTCTGTGGAATCGATTCGTTAGTATTTGATGTGGTTTACGAAATATATCCAGCGGTAATATTAGGTGACTAACACTGTATATAAATGACCTTGTGGATAACATCGACGTTGGCCGAAGTGGCCGTGCGGTTAAAGGCGCTGCAGTCTGGAACCGCAAGACCGCCACGGTCGCAGGTTCGAATCCTGCCCCGGGCATGGGTGTTTGTGATGTCCTTAGGTTAGTTAGGTTTAACTAGTTCTCAGTTCTAGGGGCTAATGGCCTCAGAAGTTGAGTCCCATAGTACTCAGTACCATTTTTGATAACATCGAAAGTTCACTGACGCTTTATGCGGATGACGCTGTAGTATATCGAGAGGTGGTAACAATGGAAAATTGTACTGAAATGCAGGAGGATCTGCAACGAGTTGACGCATGTTGCAGGGAGGGCAATTGAATCTCAATGTAGAAAAGCTCAATGTGCTGCGTATACATAGAAAGAAATATCCTTTATAATTTAGCTACAGTATAACAGGTCACTAACTGGAAGCGGTTAATTCAATAAATTATCTGGGAGTAGTCATTAGGAGTGATTTAAAATGGAATGACCATATAAAATTAATTTTCGGTAAAGCAGATGCCAGACTCAGATTCAATGGAAGAATCCTAAGGAAATGCAGTCCTAAAACAAAGGAAGTAGGTTACAGTACACTTGTTCGCCCACTGCGTGAATATTGCTCACCGGTATGGGATCCGTACCAGAGAGGGTTGATAGAAGAGATAGAGAAGATCCAATGGAGAGCAGGGCGCTTCGTTGCAGGATCATTTAGTAATCGCGAAAGTGTTAAGGAGATGATAGATAAACTCCAGTGGAAGAATCTGCAAGATAGACGCCCAGTAGCTCGGTACGGGCTTTTGTTGAAGTTTCGAGAACATATCTTCACCTAGGAGTCAAGCAGTATATTGCTCCCTCCTACGTATATCTCACGAAGAGACATTGAGGATGAAATCAGAGTGATTAGTGCCCACACAGAGGCATACCGACAATCTTTCTTTCCACGAGCAATACGAGACTGGAATAGAAGGGAGAACCGATACAGTTACTCAAGGTACCCTCCGCCACACACTTTCAGGTAACTTGCGGAGTATTGATGTAGATGTAGATGTAGATCTCATTCACATTTACTCTCTGACTGGGTATCAAGAGTCGTAAGAGAAGGAGCTTTACCTGGAAAAGCCGGGGAAACTCGGCAAGATTTCACATAGCTTAAATCATGGTCAGGCAGAGGTTCTGAAATGAGAAGTGGATTTTAAGGCGAACCTACGATCAGATATACTCAGAACACAATTTAGTAATGATGAAGGCTAGGCTGGCGATTATGAGACTAGTCAGGAAGGAACACTGCGCAAAGAAGTGGGATACAGAACTGCTAATAAATGATGAGATACGCTTGAAGTACAATATTAAGGAATATTAAGGAATAATAAGTTCTCTCAAGCTATAGATACTGTGGCGGTGAATAACTCAGTAGGCAGTTAACGAGGAACTGACATCTCCAAAAAGGAAAATAGCAGAAGTTGGAAAGAAAAACATAGGTGCAAAGATCGTAACTGCGAAGAAACCATGGGTAACAGTACTTCAATTGATCGATAAAAGTACAAAAATGTTCAGGGAAGTTCACGAATATAGAAATGGAAGTAGCTGAGAGTTGAACTAAATAAGAACTGCAGCGAAGGCTCTGAGAACTATGGGACTTAACATCTATGGTCATCATTCCCCTAGAACTTAGAACTACTTAAACCCAACTAATCTAAGGACATCACACAACACCCAGTCAACACGAGGCAGAGAAAATTCCTGACGCCGGCGGGAATCGAACCCGGGAACCTGGGCGCGGGAAACGAGAACGCTACCGCACGACCACGAGCTGCGGACAACTGCAGCGAAGCTAAGACGAAATGACTGCATGGGCAATGTGAAAAAAACTGAAAAAGCAATGACCGTCGAAAGAACACAGCACACAGGAAAGGTGGAAAAACTCCACTGAAGGCCTCCGTGACAGGGAGGACTTGTGGGATAGCGTGACAGAAGAAGAAACAGGAGTCGATGGGGAAGAGAATTGAAATTTAAGTAGCTTTGGACGACTAAACATTGCATGCGAAGGGATGTCAATGGTAAAATTGCTATCCTCAGTGTTAGAAGTGTTACAGGATTTGATGAATTCCATGAACATTCTAACGAATACAGAATAAGAACTGAGTTTAAAGCAAAGAAAAACGAAAGTAGTAACCAGCACAAAAGAGAACAGCAGAGAAAAGTAATATCAGAATTGGGAATGACCAAGTGTGCGAAGTTAAGGAATTCTGCTACGTAGCAGCAAAATAACCTACGATCGACAATACAAGGAGGATGTAAGAAGCAAACCAGCATTTTCCAAAAGGGCATTCCCGGTCAAGAGAAGCCTACTAGTGTCAAACATAGACCTTAATTCGAAGGACAAATCTGTGAGAATGTACGTTTGGACCACAGCAGTGTATGGTGTTGGAAGATGGACTGTGAGACAATCATAAGAAAAGAGAATCGATGCATTTGAGGTGTGGTGCTAAAGAAGAATGTTGAAAATTATTTGCTTTGATAAGGAAAGGAGTGAGGAGGTTCTCCACAGACTCGGTGAGGAAAGGTATTTATGGGAAACGCTGACAAGAAGAATCGGTAGAATGCCAGCACATCTGTTAAGACATCAGAGAATAACTTCCATGGTACTAGAGGGAGCTGTAGAGGGTAAAAACAGAGATTGGAATACATCCAGCAAATAATTCAGGACGTAGGTCGCAACAAGTGGTGCTCTGCTAAGAGAATGTTGGCACAGGGAAGGTGTTCGTAGCGGACTGCATAAAACCAGCCAGAAGACTGCTGACCCAAAATAAAAAAGAAAGGTGTGAAAAGTGCAGTACGAAGTACCAAGGTGGTCATGTGCCATTCGCCTCCAAACAACATCAGGTTTTGCGAATATTTCAACTTAGTTTTAATGAAAACCAAACATCATTGAGAAATGTTACTTACGTTACAAATATCGATGCAAAGGTAAATAAATCAAATTAATATATGATTGCAGTAAATAAAGTACGAAATGTATAAAATCTCCAAAAAATGAAGGTAAAACAAAATCTATATCTATTTCTTGTTCTTTGATCCTACCTGGCAGGTAATTCAGAACCTACACAGCGGTGAGATTCAAAGAGCTCTGTTCATCAAAGATGTCACAAAGATAGGTCAACTTCAAAACAGTCACTGTCTACGACGTCTCGAAAGTCAAATATTTCTCTTGATCTCCATAAAGGTCATCCTGAGTCAGTGCAACCTTTCCTAGGCGTTTCCACATACAAGTCGGCCAGAGTCACCATAATAAATATGGGAAACTTGCCCGCACCCAATATCAAGAGACATTTGTTGAAAACATATCGACTTAAGTGACCAACTTTGAGCTATGTTTACCAATTCGATCACTGATTAAAGAACCTCATGCTCATACTTCTTGATGCCACTGCTTTACAGTATGTCCATTTAGCATGAAGAGTCTAAGTACTCACTGATAAATAAAACAGTGTATCCAAATAGCGTAAGGAGTTTATTTAGTGATCAGAGCTTGAAATACATCGTAACAGCCAGCCGTACTACGTGCACCGTCCATACACATGCTGACACAGTTTTCCCAATTAATGTTGTTTGCTTCCATAGAAGAGTGCAGAGCTTCAAACAGATATGTTGATTTTTCATCCAAGAGTTATTTTCCCGCAGAAAAGAAGATTTTCATGAAATCTGTTCTAATGTGGAAACTGCATGTGACCAATAAGTTTCTCTATCTTGTATCCGACGACCAATAGTGCTGCCTGACAAAGACACGCTTGCCGGTATGTAGCTGACTCACCACCATAACAGATACAATGTCCAGGGCAGCTGGTAGTATAAGGTCTTCCACCATGGAGTGAAATTTCTTGCTCTTTGCTACACGGTAGGAAACTTTGTAAGAAGATAGGAGAACCTTTGCAGGAAACGTAGGAGAGCCTTTGTAGGAAACGTATCTTGTTTAGTGAAGGTTTCTTATCTTCGTTGTTCACTTCTTTTAAGTTTTGGAAAAAAATTATTGTAATTATCTTTGACGATAAAAGTCGTTTCATTTTATTAGAAAACGTGCTTTCACTAGCTAGAACATTCAATAAATGAACACCTTGGTCGTTTTTTATTTCCAACAGTAGAACACGTAAAACCAAAATTCATGCAACTGTCGACATAATTCCTGCGTTTTCGTGATGATGATGATGACGATGTTCGGTTTTTGGAGGGCTCAACTGCGCCGTCATCAGCGCCTGTACGAAGGCCCAATTTTTCCACCGTCCCATTTTACGCAGACCAATCTACTGTCACGAATGATGATGATGGTGATGAAATGATGAGGACCACACAGATACCTAGTGACCGGGCAGAGGAAAATCCCCAATCCGGCCGGGAATCGAACTCCTACAGTTTCATCTATTCATGTCATTAGAACTGCATGACACGTTAGAAATATCAAGTTTCGAACCTTAATTAAAAAACCATTCATTCTGGGAGAGAAACATAAATCATAGAAGAGAGTTCTGCATTCGACAATACTAGTCTGCAGACGAACTGTTTCTGAATGCGAACAAATGAGTCAAGGAGTACGATTCTAATCCCATCTACCTCGGTGCCACAACTCTTAGTTGCAGGCTCGCTAGATATCACATATAGGGCTCGCGTTGTTACTTTACTCAGAGAGTAAATAAACTAGATTATAATTTTGAAGAAGCCACTGCAATACTCCAAATGCAAGGTCAAAGCGCCTCTTCGAACCACGAAGCATAGTTTGAAAACCCCTGATCTAGAACGATAGAGCCTTCGTCCAATGGCAGCTTTACAGAACAGACGATAGCTCTGTACAGATATAAGGGCTAGCAATATTGTTAATCGCCACGTTACGCTTATTTATTTACGCGGCAGATCATAGAAAGCGAAACTTGGAAGCCAGAAACGTACTGACCAGAGGGAAAGTAAACTACTATTTTTCTTCTTCCTTCCTGATCCATATGTACTGTATCGGCTGACATCGAGATAACTTGAAGCTTTCTGTCAAGTAGTTATTGGTTTCTGGAACTACTGACAGAACTGTGACATCCTACTAAAGTGGCCCAGGGAGAATGTCGTCTATGGTGATAGGAGTGGGTATCAGTGGTGGGTCATTTTTAGGATGTAAGTCGTCTAGAACTTTGTAAACAGCATCAGACTCGATCTACAACAACTGTAATACTGCTTCGCACAGACGACGCCCCTTCTGGTGTCCGCAAGAGGACAGCTCCTCTGTAGTCCACCAGAGGATAGCCATGATGTAAGTGGCCAGAGGAATGCTGATATGTAGGGTTCGCATGGTAGCACGGAAGCTAGCAGTAAGTTCTGCAGGGGATGCGAATCCTCAGAGATGAAGCTCTTCTCCGACCCACTGTCAGTGAGCCCGCGTGGTACTACGACGTCTGCCTGTAGGAGGGCGACCAGCTGAACTTCCCTGAAGTCGAACGAGTGCCGGAAGGCGGCTCGCAAATGAGGAGGGGGGGGGGGCACCAAGTACATGTAGTCGCGCCGTGGATGATGAAGATCCAAACACATGGATGTTGCCTGCAGAACCATGTCGCCCAGTCGCCTGCCGCAGCCCCCTCCTCCTGGCTGGTGCTGCCAGACTTGAAACGCATTGGCTAGATGTGGCCGTATTTAAACTGGTTAGAGACTCGTTCGCAGTGCCTGTGTACCACTTCTAACTACGTGTGGTATAAGTCGAACACCTGGAGATGTGTAAACCGGCAGCACAATCATGCTGTAGCCCTGTCCCCTTGCTGTGTCGTCGATATTGCAGTGCTCGATCTGCTGCAACTGCCATGACAGTGTTTTGGCTTCTCTGGCTATTCGCAACTGCTGTGGCAGAGATGTTATTTTCATGTTGTTTGTTGTTGTGGTGTTCAGTGCTGAGACTGGTTTGATGCAGCTCTCCATGCTACCCTATCCTGTGCAACCTTCTTCATCTCCGAGTACTTACTGCAACACACATCCTTCGGAATCTGCTAATTGTATTCATCTCTTGGTCTCCCTCTACGATTTGTACCCTCCAGGCTGCCCTCAAATGCTAAATTTGTGATCCCTTGATGCCTCAGAACGTGTCCTACTAACCGGTCCCTTCTTTTTGTCAAGTTGTGCCACATACTGCTTTTCTCCCCAATTCTATTCAATACTTCATCATTAGTTATGTGACCTACCCATCTAATCTTCAGCATTCTTCTGTAGCACCACATTTCGAAAACTTCCATTCTCTTCTTGTCCAAACTATTTATCGTCCATGTTTCACTTCCATACACGCCACACAAATACTTGCAGAAACGACTTCCTGACATTTAAATCTATACTCGATGTTAACAAATTTCTCTTCTTCAGAAACACTTTCCTTGCCGTTGCCAGTCTACATTTTATATCTTCTCTACTTCGACCATCATCAGTTATTTTGCTCCCCAAATAGCAAAACTCCTTTACTACTTTAAGTGTCTCATTTCCTAATCTAATTCCCTCAGCATCACCCGAATTAATTCGACCACATTCCATTATCCATGTTTTGCTTTTGTTGATGTTCATCTTATATTCTCCTTTCAAGACACTGTCCATTCCGTTCAACTGCTCTTCCAAGTCCTGTGCTGTCTCTGATAGAATTACGATGTCATCGGCGAACCTCAAAGTTTTTATTTCTACTCCATGGAATAACATCGGGGAGAGGCTACAACACTGTCTCACTCCATTCCCAACCACTGCTTCCCTTTCATGCCCCTCGATTCTTATAACTGACATGTGGTTTCTGTACAA